>NW_027332461.1:0-195110 GCF_002575655.3 Aegilops tauschii subsp. strangulata | reverse complement strand
AAAGTTGGCATGGTATCATCATTTCTTACACATAGCATGTGCAAGAAAGTTGAGCGGGTTACGGCAAAAACTGGATGCACTTCGTGTACAAAACGGACAATCTCTTTCAAAGTATCAGGATTTCATACGAAAACTCGTCTGTTACAAAGGGACTTCATTTTTTAAAACTTATTTGAACTCCTGACTTTTTGTGTGTTCAAAATGCACCATTCAAGGCCACATCATCATTTTTCAATCCTTTCTGACTTCATTTGTTATTTTTCATGCATTTACTAATTATTTTGAGCTATAAGACCCTAAAATTGAAAAGCATTTCAAATGAACTCTGAAAAGGTTGAAAGTTGGCATGGTATCATCATTTCATCCACATAGCATGTACAAGAAAGTTGAGAGGGTTACGGCAAAAACTGGATGCACTTCGTGTACAAAACGGACAATCTCTTTCAAAGTATCGGATTTCATACGGAAACTCGCCTGTTACAAAGGGATTTCATTTTTTTAAACTTATTTGAACTCCTGACTTTTTGTGTGTTCAAAATGCACCATTCAAGGCCACATCATCATTTTTCAATCCTTTCTGACTACATTTGTTATTTTTCATGCATTTACTAATTATTTTGAGCTATAAGACCCTAAAATTGAAAAGCATTTCAAATTAACTCTGAAAAGGTTGAAAGTTGGCATGGTATCATCATTTCATCCACATAGCATGTGCAAGAAAGTTGAGAGGGTTACGTCAAAAACTGGATGCACTTCGTGTACAAAACGAACAATCTCTTTCAAAGTATCATGATTTCATACGGAAACGTCTGTTACAAAGGGATTTCATTTTTTAAAACTTATTTGAACTCCTGACTTTTTGTGTGTTCAAAATGCACCATTCAAGGCCACATCATCATTTTTTGATCCTTTCTGTCTTCATTTGTTATTTTTCATGCATTTACTAATTATTTTGAGCTATAAGACCATAAAATTGAAAAGCATTTCAAATTAACTCTGAAAAGGTTGAAAGTTGGCATGGTATCATCATTTCATCCACATAGCATGTGCAAGAAAGTTGAGAGGGTTACGTCAAAAACTGGATGCACTTCGTGTACAAAACGAACAATCTCTTTCAAAGTATCATGATTTCATACGGAAACTCGTCTGTTACAAAGGGATTTCATTTTTTAAAACTTATTTGAACTCCTGACTTTTTGTGTGTTCAAAATGCACCATTCAAAGCCACATCATCATTTTTCAATCCTTTCTGACTTCATTTGTTATTTTTCATGCACTTACTAATTATTTTGAGCTATAAGACCCTAAAATTGAAAAGCATTTCAAATGAACTCTGAAAAGGTTGAAAGTTGGCATGGTATCATCATTTCATCCGCATAGCATGTGCAAGAAAGTTGAGAGGGTTACCGCAAAAACTGGATGCACTTCGTGTACAAAACGGACAATCTTTTTCGAACTATCAGGATTTCATACGGAAACTCGTCCGTTACAAAGGGATTTCATTTTTTAAAACGTATTTGATCTCCTGAATTTTTGTGTGTTCAAAATGCACCATTCAAAGCCACATCATCATTTTGCAATCCTTTCTGACTTCATTTCTTATTTTTCATGCATTTACTAATTATTTTGAGCTATAAGACCCTAAAATTGAAAAGCATTTCAAATGAACTCTGAAAAGGTTGAAAGTTGGCATGGTATCATCATTTCATCCACATAGCATTTGCAAGAAAGTTCAGAGGGTTACGGCAAAAACTGGATGCACTTCGTGTACAAAACGAACAATCTCTTTCAAAGTATCAGGATTTCATACGGAAACTCGTCTGTTACAAAGGGATTTCATTTTTTAAAACTTATTTGAACTCCTGACTTTTTGTGTGTTCAAAATGCACCATTCAAATCCACAACATCATTTTTCAATCCTTTCTGACTTCATTTGTTATTTTTCATGCATTTACTAATTATTTTGAGCTATAAGACCCTAAAATTGAAAAGCATTTCAAATGAACTCTGAAAAGGTTGAAAGTTGGCACGGTATCATCATTTCATCCACATAGCATGTGCAAGAAAGTTGAGAGGGTTACGGCAAAAACTGGATGCACTTCGTGTACAAAACGGACAATCTCTTTCAATGTATCAGGATTTCATACGGAAACTCGTGTGTTACAAAGCGATTTCATTTTTTTAAACTTATTTGAACTACTGACTTTTTGTGGGTTCAAAATGCACCATTCAAGGCCACATCATCATTTTTCAATCCTTTCTGACTTCATTTGTTATTTTTCATGCATTTACTAATTATTTTGAGCTATAAGACCCTAAAATTGAAAAGCATGTCAAATGAACTCTGAAAAGGTTGAAAGTTGGCATGGTATCATCATTTCATCCACATATCATGTGCAAGAAAGTTGAGAGGGTTACGGCAAAAACTAGATGCACTTCGTGTACAAAACGGACAATCTCTTTCAAAGTACCATGATTTCATACGGAAACTCGTCTGTTACAAAGGGATTTCATTTTTTTAAACTTATTTGAACTCCTGACATTTTGTGTGTTCAAAATGGACCATTCAAAGCCACATCATCATTTTTCAATCCTTTCTGACTTCATTTGTTATTTTTCATGGATTTACTAATTATTTTGAGCTATAAGACCCTAAAATTGAAAAGCATTTCAAATGAACTCTGAAGAGGTTGAAAGTTGGCATGGTATCATCATTTAATCCACATAGCATGTGGAAGAAAGTTGAGAGCTTTATGGCAAAAACTGGATGCACTTCGTGTACAAAACGGACAATCTCTTTCGAAGTATCAGGATTTCATACGGAAACTCATGTGTTACAAAGGGATTTCATTTTTTTAAACTTATTTGAACTCCTGACTTTTTGTGTGTTCAAAATGCACCATTCAAAGCCACATCATCATTTTTCAATCCTTTCTGACTTCATTTGTTATTTTTCATGCATTTACTAATTATTTTGAGCTATAAGACCCTAATATTGAAAAGCATTTCAAATGAACTCTGAAAAGGTTGAAAGTTGGCATGGTATCATCATTTCATCCACATAGCATGTGCAAGAAAGTTGAGAGGGTTACGGCAAAAATTGGATGCACTTCGTGTACAAAACGGACAATCTCTTTCAAAGTATCAGGATTTCATACGGAAACTCGTCTGTTACAAAGGGATTTCATTTTTTTAAACTTATTTGAACTCCTGACTTTTTGTGTGTTCAAAATGCACCATTCAAATCCACATCATCATTTTTCAATCCTTTCTGACTTCATCTGTTATTTTTCATGCCTTTGCTAATTATTTTGAGCTATAAGACCCTAAAATTGAAAAGCATTTCAAATGAACTCTGAAAAGGTTGAAAGTTGGCGTGGTATCATCATTTTATCCACATAGCATGTGCAAGAAAGTTGAGAGGGTTACGGCAAAAACTGGATGCACTTCGTGTACAAAACGGACAATCTCTTTCAAAGTATCATGATTTCATACGGAAACTCGTCTGTTACAAAGGGATTTCATTTTTTAAAACTTATTTGAACTCCTGACTTTTTGTGTGTTCAAAATGCACCATTCAAAGCCACATCATCATTTTTCAATCCTTTCTGACTTCATTTGTTATTTTTCATGCACTTACTAATTATTTTGAGCTATAAGACCCTAATATTGAAAAGCATTTCAAATGAACTCTGAAAAGGTTGAAAGTTGGCATGGTATCATCATTTCATACACATAGCATGTGCAAGAAAGTTGAGCGGGTTACGGCAAAAACTGGATGCACTTCGTGTACAAAACGGACAATCTCTTTCAAAGTATCAGGATTTCATACGAAAACTCGGCTGTTACGAAGGGATTTCATTTTTTAAAACTTATTTGAACTCCTGACTTTTTGTGTTTTCAAAATGCACCATTCAAGGCCACATCATCATTTTTCAATCCTTTCTGACTTCATTTGTTATTTTTCATGCATTTACTAATTATTTTGAGCTATAAGACCCTAAAATTGAAAAGCATTTCAAATGAACTCTGAAAAGGTTGAAAGTTGGCATGGTATCATCATTTCATCCGCATAGCATGTGCAAGAAAGTTGAGAGGGTTACCGCAAAAACTGGATGCACTTCGTGTACAAAACGGACAATCTCTTTCGAAGTATCAGGATTTCATACGGAAACTCGTCCGTTACAAAGGGATTTCATTTTTTTAAACTTATTTGATCTTCTGAATTTTTGTGTGTTCAAAATGCACCATTCAAGGCCACATCATCATTTTTCAATCCTTGCTGACTTCATTTGTTATTTTTCATGCATTTACTAATTATTTTGAGCTATAAGACCCTAAAATTGAAAAGCATTTCAAATGAACTCTGAAAAGGTTGAAAGTTGGCATGGTATCATCATTTCATCCACAAAGCATGTGCAAGAAAGTTGAGAGGGTTACGACAAAAACTGGATGCACTTCGTGTACAAAACGGACAATCTCTTTCAAAGTATCGGGATTTCATACGGAAACTCGCCTGTTACAAAGGGATTTCATTTTTTAAAACTTATTTGAACTCCTGACTTTTTGTGTGTTCAAAATGCACCATTCAACGCCACATCATCATTTTTCAATCCTTTCTGACTTCATTTGTTATTTTTCATGCATTTACTAATTATTTTGAGCTATAAGACCCTAATATTGAAAAGCATTTCAAACGAACTCTTAAAAGGTTGAAAGTTGAAATGGTATCATCATTTCAACCCCATAGCATGTGCAAGAAAGTTGAGAGGGTCACGGCAAAAACTGGATGCACTTCGTGTACAAAACGGACAATATCTTTCAAAGTATCAGGATTTCATACGGAAACTCGTTTGTTACAAAGGGATTTCATTTTTTAAAACTTATTTGAACTCCTGACTTTTTGTGTGTTCAAAATGCACCATTCAAGGCCACATCATCATTTTTCGATCCTTTCTGTCTTCATTTGTTATTTTTCATGCATTTACTAATTATTTTGAGCTATAAGACCCTAAAATTGAAAAGCATTTCAAATTAACTCTGAAAAGGTTGAAAGTTGGCATGGTATCATCATTTCATCCACATAGCATGTGCAAGAAAGTTGAGAGGGTTACGTCAAAAACTGGATGCACTTCGTGTACAAAATGAACAATCTCTTTCAAAGTATCATGATTTCATACGGAAACTCGTCTGTTACAAAGGGATTTCATTTTTTTAAACTGATTTGAACTCCTGACTTTTTGTGTGTTCAAAATGCACCATTCAAAGCCACATCATCATTTTTCAATCCTTTCTGACTTCATTTGTTATTTTTCATGCACTTACTAATTATTTTGAGCTATAAGACCCTAAAATTGAAAAGCATTTCAAATGAACTCTGAAAAGGTTGAAAGTTGGCATGGTATCATCATTTCATCCGCATAGCATGTGCAAGAAAGTTGAGAGGGTTACCGCGAAAACTGGATGCACTTCGTGTACAAAACGGACAATCTTTTTCGAAGTATCAGGATTTCATACGGAAACTCGTCCGTTACAAAGGGATTTCATTTTTTAAAACTTATTTGATCTCCTGAATTTTTGTGTGTTCAAAATGTGGCATTCAAAGCCACATCATCATTTTGCAATCCTTTCTGACTTCATTTGTTATTTTTCATGCATTTACTAATTATTTTGAGCTATAAGACCCTATAATTGAAAAGCATTTCAAATGAACTCTGAAAAGGTTGAAAGTTGGCAAGCTCTCATCATTTCATCCACATAGCATGTGCAAGAAAGTTGAGAGGGTTACGGCAAACACTGGATGCACTTCGTGTACAAAACGGACAATCTCTTTCAAAGTATCAGGATTTCATCCGGAAACTCGTCTGTTACAAAGGGATTTCATTTTTTAAACCTTATTTGAACTCCTGACTTTTTGTGTGTTCAAAATGCACCATTCAAAGCCACATCATCATTTTTCAATCCTTTCTGACTTCATTTGTTATTTTTCATGCATTTACTAATTATTTTGAGCTATAAGACCCTAAAATTGAAAAGCATTTCAAATGAACTCTGAAAAGGTTGAAAGTTGGCATGGTATCATCATTTCATCCACATATAATGTGCAAGAAAGTTGAGAGGGTTACGGCAAAAACTAGATGCACTTCGTGTACAAAACGGACAATCTCTTTCAAAGTATCAGGATTTCATCCGGAAACTCGTCTGTTACAAAGGGATTTCATTTTTTAAAACTTATTTGAACTACTGACTTTTTGTGTGTTCAAAATGCACCATTCAAGGCCACATCATCATTTTTCAATCCTTTCTGACTTCATTTGTTATTTTTCATGCATTTACTAATTATTTTGAGCTATAAGACCCTAAAATTGAAAAGCATTTCAAATGAACTCTGAAAAGGTTGAAAGTTGGCATGGTATCATCATTTCATCCACATATAATGTGCAAGAAAGTTGAGAGGGTTACGGCAAAAACTAGATGCACTTCGTGTACAAAACGGACAATCTCTTTCAAAGTATCATGATTTCATACGGAAACTCGTCTGTTACAAAGGGATTTCATTTTTTAAAACTTATTTGAACTCCTGACTTTTTGTGTGTTCAAAATGCACCATTCAAAGCCACATCATCATTTTTCAATCCTTTCTGACTTCAGTTGTTATTTTTCATGCATTTACTAATTATTTTGAGCCATGAGACCCTAAAATTGAAAAGCATTTCAAATGAACTCTGAAGAGGTTGAAAGTTGGCATGGTATCATCATTTCATCCGCATAGCATGTGCAAGAAAGTTGAGAGGGTTACCGCAAAAACTGGATGCACTTCGTGTACAAAACGGACAATCTCTTTCGAAGTATCAGGATTTCATACGGAAACTCGTCCGTTACAAAGGGATTTCATTTTTTTAAACTTATTTGATCTTCTGAATTTTTGTGTGTTCAAAATGCACCATTCAAAGCCACATCATCATTTTTCAATCCTTTCTGACTTCATTTGTTATTTTTCATGCATTTACTAATTATTTTGAGCTATAAGACCCTAAAATTGAAAAGCATTTCAAATGAACTCTGAAAAGGTTGAAAGTTGGCATGGTATCATCATTTCATCCACATAGCATGTGCAAGAAAGCTGAGAGGGTTACGGCAAAAACTGGATGCACTTCGTGTACAAAACGGACAATATCTTTAAAAGTATCAGGATTTCATACGGAAACTCGTGTGTTACAACGCGATTTCATTTTTTAAAACTTATTTGAACTACTGACTTTTTGTAGGTTCAAAATGCACCATTCAAGGCCACATCATCATTATACAATCCTTTCTGACTTCATTTGTTATTTTTCATGCATTTACTAATTATTTTGAGCTATAAGACCCTTAAATTGAAAAGCATTTCAAATGAACTCTGAAAAGGTTGAAAGTTGGCATGGTATCATCATTTCATCCACATAGCATGTGCAAGAAAGTTGAGAGGGTTATGGCAAAAACTGGATGCACTTCGTGTACAAAACGGACAATCTCTTTCAATGTATCAGAATTTCATACGGAAACTCGTGTGTTACAAAGGGATTTCATTTTTTTAAAATTATTTGAACTCCTGACTTTTTGTGGGTTCAAAATGCACCATTCAAGGCCACATCATCATTTTTCAATCCTTTCTGACTTCATTTGTTATTTTTCATGCATTTACTAATTATTTTGAGCTATAAGACCCTAAAATTGAAAAGCATTTCAAATGAACTCTGAAAAGGTTGAAAGTTGGCATGGTATCATCATTTCATCCACATAGCATGTGCAAGAAAGTTGAGAGGGTTACGGCAAAAACTAGATGCACTTCGTGTACAAAACGGACAATCTCTTTCAAAGTATCATGATTTCATACGGAAACTCGTCTGTTACAAAGGGATTTCATTTTTTTAAACTTATTTGAACTCCTGACTTTTTGTGTGTTCAAAATGCACCATTCAAAGCCACATCATCATTTTTCAATCCTTTCTGACTTCATTTGTTATTTTTCATGCACTTACTAATTATTTTGAGCTATAAGACCCTAAAATTGAAAAGCATTTCAAATGAACTCTGAAAAGGTTGAAAGTTGGCATGGTATCATCATTTCATCCGCATAGCATGTGCAAGAAAGTTGAGAGGGTTACCGCAAAAACTGGATGCACTTCGTGTACAAAACGGACAATCTTTTTCGAAGTATCAGGATTTCATACGGAAACTCGTCCGTTACAAAGGGATTTCATTTTTTAAAACTTATTTGATCTCCTGAATTTTTGTGTGTTCAAAATGCGGCATTCAAAGCCACATCATCATTTTGCAATCCTTTCTGACTTCATTTGTTATTTTTCATGCATTTACTAATTATTTTGAGCTATAAGACCCTAAAATTGAAAAGCATTTCAAATGAACTCTGAAAAGGTTGAAAGTTGGCAAGCTATCATCATTTCATCCACATAGCATGTGCAAGAAAGTTGAGAGGGTTACGGCAAAAACTGGATGCACTTCGTGTACAAAATGGACAATCTCTTTCAAAGTATCAGGATTTCATCCGGAAACTCGTCTGTTACAAAGGGATTTCATTTTTTAAACCTTATTTGAACTCCTGACTTTTTGTGTGTTCAAAATGCACCATTCAAAGCCACATCATCATTTTTCAATCCTTTCTGACTTCATTTGTTATTTTTCATGCATTTACTAATTATTTTGAGCTATAAGACCCTAAAATTGAAAAGCATTTCAAATGAACTCTGAAAAGGTTGAAAGTTGGCATGGTATCATCATTTCATCCACATATAATGTGCAAGAAAGTTGAGAGGGTTACGGCAAAAACTAGATGCACTTCGTGTACAAAACGGACAATCTCTTTCAAAGTATCAGGATTTCATCCGGAAACTCGTCTGTTACAAAGGGATTTCATTTTTTAAAACTTATTTGAACTACTGACTTTTTGTGTGTTCAAAATGCACCATTCAAGGCCACATCATCATTTTTCAATCCTTTCTGACTTCATTTGTTATTTTTCATGCATTTACTAATTATTTTGAGCTATAAGACCCTAAAATTGAAAAGCATTTCAAATGAACTCTGAAAAGGTTGAAAGTTGGCATGGTATCATCATTTCATCCACATATAATGTGCAAGAAAGTTGAGAGGGTTACGGCAAAAACTAGATGCACTTCGTGTACAAAACGGACAATCTCTTTCAAAGTATCATGATTTCATACGGAAACTCGTCTGTTACAAAGGGATTTCATTTTTTAAAACTTATTTGAACTCCTGACTTTTTCTGTGTTCAAAATGCACCATTCAAAGCCACATCATCATTTTTCAATCCTTTCTGACTTCAGTTGTTATTTTTCATGCATTTACTAATTATTTTGAGCCATGAGACCCTAAAATTGAAAAGCATTTCAAATGAACTCTGAAGAGGTTGAAAGTTGGCATGGTATCATCATTTCATCCGCATAGCATGTGCAAGAAAGTTAAGAGGGTTACCGCAAAAACTGGATGCACTTCGTGTACAAAACGGACAATCTCTTTCGAAGTATCAGGATTTCATACGGAAACTCGTCCGTTACAAAGGGATTTCATTTTTTTAAACTTATTTGATCTTCTGAATTTTTGTGTGTTCAAAATGCACCATTCAAAGCCACATCATCATTTTTCAATCCTTTCTGACTTCATTTGTTATTTTTCATGCATTTACTAATTATTTTGAGCTATAAGACCCTAAAATTGAAAAGCATTTCAAATGAACTCTGAAAAGGTTGAAAGTTGGCATGGTATCATCATTTCATCCACATAGCATGTGCAAGAAAGCTGAGAGGGTTACGGCAAAAACTGGATGCACTGCGTGTACAAAACGGACAATATCTTTAAAAGTATCAGGATTTCATACGGAAACTCGTGTGTTACAACGCGATTTCATTTTTTAAAACTTATTTGAACTACTGACTTTTTGTAGGTTCAAAATGCACCATTCAAGGCCACATCATCATTATACAATCCTTTCTGACTTCATTTGTTATTTTTCATGCATTTACTAATTATTTTGAGCTATAAGACCCTTAAATTGAAAAGCATTTCAAATGAACTCTGAAAAGGTTGAAAGTTGGCATGGTATCATCATTTCATCCACATAGCATGTGCAAGAAAGTTGAGAGGGTTATGGCAAAAACTGGATGCACTTCTTGTACAATACGGACAATCTCTTTCAATGTATCAGAATTTCATACGGAAACTCGTGTGTTACAAAGGGATTTCATTTTTTTAAAATTATTTGAACTCCTGACTTTTTGTGGGTTCAAAATGCACCATTCAAGGCCACATCATCATTTTTCAATCCTTTCTGACTTCATTTGTTATTTTTCATGCATTTACTAATTATTTTGAGCTATAAGACCCTAAAATTGAAAAGCATTTCAAATGAACTCTGAAAAGGTTGAAAGTTGGCATGGTATCATCATTTCATCCACATAGCATGTGCAAGAAAGTTGAGAGGGTTACGGCAAAAACTAGATGCACTTCGTGTACAAAACGGACAATCTCTTTCAAAGTATCATGATTTCATACGGAAACTCGTCTGTTACAAAGGGATTTCATTTTTTTAAACTTATTTGAACTCCTGACTTTTTGTGTGTTCAAAATGCACCATTCAAATCCACATCATCATTTTTCAATCCTTTCTGACTTCATCTGTTATTTTTCATGCAATTACTAATTATTTTGAGCTATAAGACCCTAAAATTGAAAAGCATTTCAAATGAACTCTGAAAAGGTTGAAAGTTGGCATGGTATCATCATTTCATCCACATATCATGTGCAAGAAAGTTGAGAGCGTTACGGCAAAAACTGGATGCACTTCGTGTACAAAACGGACAATCTCTTTCGAAGTATCGGGATTTCATACGGAAACTCGCCTGTTACAAAGGGATTTCATTTTTTTAAACTTATTTGAACTCCTGACTTTTTGTCTGTTCAAAATGCACCATTCAAAGCCACATCATCATTTTTCAATCCTTTCTGACTTCATTTGTTATTTTTCATGCATTTACTAATTATTTTGAGCTATAAGACCCTAATATTGAAAAGCATTTCAAATGAACTCTGAAAAGGTTGAAAGTTGGCATGGTATCATCATTTCATCCACATAGCATGTGCAAGAAAGTTGAGCGGGTTACGGCAAAAACTGGATGCACTTCGTGTACAAAACAGACAATCTCTTTCAAAGTATCAGGATTTCATACGAAAACTCGTCTGTTACAAAGGGACTTCATTTTTTAAAACTTATTTGAACTCCTGACTTTTTGTGTGTTCAAAATGCACCATTCAAGGCCACATCATCATTTTTCAATCCTTTCTGACTTCATTTGTTATTTTTCATGCATTTACTAATTATTTTGAGCTATAAGACCCTAAAATTGAAAAGCATTTCAAATGAACTCTGAAAAGGTTGAAAGTTGGCATGGTATCATCATTTCATCCACATAGCATGTGCAAGAAAGTTGAGAGGGTTACAGCAAAAACTGGATGCACTTCGTGTACAAAACGGACAATCTCTTTCAAAGTATCGGGATTTCATACGGAAACTCGCCTGTTACAAAGGGATTTCATTTTTTAAAACTTATTTGAACTCCTGACTTTTTGTGTGTTCAAAATGCACCATTCAAGGCCACGTCATCATTTTTCAATGCTTTCTGACTTCATTTGTTATTTTTCATGCATTTACTAATTATTTTGAGCTATAAGACCCTAAAATTGAAAAGCATTTAAAATGAACTCTGAAAAGGTTGAAAGTTGGCATGGTATCATCATTTCATCCAGATAGCATGTGCAAGAAAGTTGAGGGGGTTACGGCAAAAACTGGATGCACTTCGTGTACAAAACGGACAATCTCTTCCAAAGTATCATGATTTCATACGGAAACTCGTCTGTTACAAAGGGATTTCATTTTTTAAAACTTATTTGAACTCCTGACTTTTTGTGTGTTCAAAATGCACCATTCAATGCCACATCATCATTTTTCAATCCTTTCTGACTTCATTTGTTATTTTTCATGCATTTACTAATTATTTTGAGCTATAAGACCCTAAAATTGAAAAGCATTTCAAATAAACTCTGAAAAGGTTGAAAGTTGGCATGGTATCATCATTTCATCCACATAGCATGTGCAAGAAAGCTGAGAGGGTTACGGCAAAAACTGGATGCACTTCGTGTACAAAACGGACAATCTCTTTCAAAGTATCAGGATTTCATACGGAAACTCGTGTGTTACAAAGGGATTTCATTTTTTAAAACTTATTTGAACTCCTGACTTTTTGTTTGTTCAAAATGCACCATTCAAGGCCACATCATCATTTTTTAATCCTTTCTGACTTCATTTGTTATTTTTCATGCATTTACTAATTATTTTGAGCTATAAGACCCTAAAATTGAAAAGCATTTAAAATGAACTCTGAAAAGGTTGAAAGTTGGCATGGTATCATCATTTCATCCACGTAGCATGTGCAAGAAAGTTGAGGGGGTTACGGCAAAAACTAGATGCACTTCGTGTACAAAACGGACACTCTCTTCCAAAGTATCATGATTTCATACGGAAACTCGTCTGTTACAAAGGGATTTCATTTTTTAAAACTTATTTGAACTCCTGACTTTTTGTGTGTTCAAAATGCACCATTCAATGCCACATCATCATTTTTCAATCCTTTCTGACTTCATTTGTTATTTTTCATGCATTTACTAATTATTTTGAGCTATAAGACCCTAAAATTGAAAAGCATTTCAAATGAACTCTGAAAAGGTTGAAAGTTGGCATGGTATCATCATTTCATCCACATAGCATGTGCAAGAAAGCTGAGAGGGTTACGGCAAAAACTGGATGCACTTCGTGTACAAAACGGACAATATCTTTCAAAGTATCAGGATTTCATACGGAAACTCGTCTGTTACAAATGGATTTCATTTTTTAAAACTTATTTGAACTCCTCAATTTTTGTGTGTTCAAAATGCACCATTCAAAGCCACATCATCATTTTTCAATCCTTTCTGACTTCATTTGTTATTTTTCATGCATTTACTAATTATTTTGAGCTATAAGACCCTAAAATTGAAAAGCATTTCAAACGAACTCTGAAAAGGTTGAAAGTTGGCATGGTATCATCATTTCATCCACATAGCATGTGCAAGAAAGTTGAGAGGGTTATGGCAAAAACTGGATGCACTTCGTGTACAAAACGGACAATCTCTTTCAATGTATCAGAATTTCATACGGAAACTCGTGTGTTACAAAGGGATTTCATTTTTTTAAAATTATTTGAACTCCTGACTTTTTGTGGGTTCAAAATGCACCATTCAAGGCCACATCATCATTTTTCAATCCTTTCTGACTTCATTTGTTATTTTTCATGCATTTACTAATTATTTTGAGCTATAAGACCCTAAAATTGAAAAGCATTTCAAATGAACTCTGAAAAGGTTGAAAGTTGGCATGGTATCATCATTTCATCCACATAGCATGTGCAAGAAAGTTGAGAGGGTTACGGCAAAAACTAGATGCACTTCGTGTACAAAACGGACAATCTCTTTCAAAGTATCATGATTTCATACGGAAACTCGTCTGTTACAAAGGGATTTCATTTTTTTAAACTTATTTGAACTCCTGACTTTTTGTGTGTTCAAAATGCACCATTCAAATCCACATCATCATTTTTCAATCCTTTCTGACTTCATCTGTTATTTTTCATGCAATTACTAATTATTTGGAGCTATAAGACCCTAAAATTGAAAAGCATTTCAAATGAACTCTGAAAAGGTTGAAAGTTGGCATGGTATCATCATTTCATCCACATATCATGTGCAAGAAAGTTGAGAGCGTTACGGCAAAAACTGGATGCACTTCGTGTACAAAACGGACAATCTCTTTCAAAGTATCGGGATTTCATACGGAAACTCGCCTGTTACAAAGGGATTTCATTTTTTTAAACTTATTTGAACTCCTGACTTTTTGTCTGTTCAAAATGCACCATTCAAAGCCACATCATCATTTTTCAATCCTTTCTGACTTCATTTGTTATTTTTCATGCATTTACTAATTATTTTGAGCTATAAGACCCTAATATTGAAAAGCATTTCAAATGAACTCTGAAAAGGTTGAAAGTTGGCATGGTATCATCATTTCATCCACATAGCATGTGCAAGAAAGTTGAGCGGGTTACGGCAAAAACTGGATGCACTTCGTGTACAAAACAGACAATCTCTTTCAAAGTATCAGGATTTCATACGAAAACTCGTCTGTTACAAAGGGACTTCATTTTTTAAAACTTATTTGAACTCCTGACTTTTTGTGTGTTCAAAATGCACCATTCAAGGCCACATCATCATTTTTCAATCCTTTCTGACTTCATTTGTTATTTTTCATGCATTTACTAATTATTTTGAGCTATAAGACCCTAAAATTGAAAAGCATTTCAAATGAACTCTGAAAAGGTTGAAAGTTGGCATGGTATCATCATTTCATCCACATAGCATGTGCAAGAAAGTTGAGAGGGTTACAGCAAAAACTGGATGCACTTCGTGTACAAAACGGACAATCTCTTTCAAAGTATCGGGATTTCATACGGAAACTCGCCTGTTACAAAGGGATTTCATTTTTTAAAACTTATTTGAACTCCTGACTTTTTGTGTGTTCAAAATGCACCATTCAAGGCCACGTCATCATTTTTCAATGCTTTCTGACTTCATTTGTTATTTTTCATGCATTTACTAATTATTTTGAGCTATAAGACCCTAAAATTGAAAAGCATTTAAAATGAACTCTGAAAAGGTTGAAAGTTGGCATGGTATCATCATTTCATCCAGATAGCATGTGCAAGAAAGTTGAGGGGGTTACGGCAAAAACTGGATGCACTTCGTGTACAAAACGGACAATCTCTTCCAAAGTATCATGATTTCATACGGAAACTCGTCTGTTACAAAGGGATTTCATTTTTTAAAACTTATTTGAACTCCTGACTTTTTGTGTGTTCAAAATGCACCATTCAAAGCCACATCATCATTTTTTCAATCCTTTCTGACTTCATTTGTTATTTTTCATGCATTTACTAATTATTTTGAGCTATAAGACCCTAAAATTGAAAAGCATTTAAAATGAACTCTGAAAAGGTTGAAAGTTGGCATGGTATCATCATTTCATCCACGTAGCATGTGCAAGAAAGTTGAGGGGGTTACGGCAAAAACTAGATGCACTTCGTGTACAAAACGGACACTCTCTTCCAAAGTATCATGATTTCATACGGAAACTCGTCTGTTACAAAGGGATTTCATTTTTTAAAACTTATTTGAACTCCTGACTTTTTGTGTGTTCAAAATGCACCATTCAATGCCACATCATCATTTTTCAATCCTTTCTGACTTCATTTGTTATTTTTCATGCATTTACTAATTATTTTGAGCTATAAGACCCTAAAATTGAAAAGCATTTCAAATGAACTCTGAAAAGGTTGAAAGTTGGCATGGTATCATCATTTCATCCACATAGCATGTGCAAGAAAGCTGAGAGGGTTACGGCAAAAACTGGATGCACTTCGTGTACAAAACGGACAATATCTTTCAAAGTATCAGGATTTCATACGGAAACTCGTCTGTTACAAATGGATTTCATTTTTTAAAACTTATTTGAACTCCTCAATTTTTGTGTGTTCAAAATGCACCATTCAAAGCCACATCATCATTTTTCAATCCTTTCTGACTTCATTTGTTATTTTTCATGCATTTACTAATTATTTTGAGCTATAAGACCCTAAAATTGAAAAGCATTTCAAACGAACTCTGAAAAGGTTGAAAGTTGGCATGGTATCATCATTTCATCCACATAGCATGTGCAAGAAAGTTGAGAGGGTTATGGCAAAAACTGGATGCACTTCGTGTACAAAACGGACAATCTCTTTCAATGTATCAGAATTTCATACGGAAACTCGTGTGTTACAAAGGGATTTCATTTTTTTAAAATTATTTGAACTCCTGACTTTTTGTGGGTTCAAAATGCACCATTCAAGGCCACATCATCATTTTTCAATCCTTTCTGACTTCATTTGTTATTTTTCATGCATTTACTAATTATTTTGAGCTATAAGACCCTAAAATTGAAAAGCATTTCAAATGAACTCTGAAAAGGTTGAAAGTTGGCATGGTATCATCATTTCATCCACATAGCATGTGCAAGAAAGTTGAGAGGGTTACGGCAAAAACTAGATGCACTTCGTGTACAAAACGGACAATCTCTTTCAAAGTATCATGATTTCATACGGAAACTCGTCTGTTACAAAGGGATTTCATTTTTTTAAACTTATTTGAACTCCTGACTTTTTGTGTGTTCAAAATGCACCATTCAAATCCACATCATCATTTTTCAATCCTTTCTGACTTCATCTGTTATTTTTCATGCAATTACTAATTATTTTGAGCTATAAGACCCTAAAATTGAAAAGCATTTCAAATGAACTCTGAAAAGGTTGAAAGTTGGCATGGTATCATCATTTCATCCACATACATGTGCAAGAAAGTTGAGAGCGTTACGGCAAAAACTGGATGCACTTCGTGTACAAAACGGACAATCTCTTTCAAAGTATCGGGATTTCATACGGAAACTCGCCTGTTACAAAGGGATTTCATTTTTTTAAACTTATTTGAACTCCTGACTTTTTGTCTGTTCAAAATGCACCATTCAAAGCCACATCATCATTTTTCAATCCTTTCTGACTTCATTTGTTATTTTTCATGCATTTACTAATTATTTTGAGCTATAAGACCCTAATATTGAAAAGCATTTCAAATGAACTCTGAAAAGGTTGAAAGTTGGCATGGTATCATCATTTCATCCACATAGCATGTGCAAGAAAGTTGAGCGGGTTACGGCAAAAACTGGATGCACTTCGTGTACAAAACGGACAATCTCTTTCAAAGTATCAGGATTTCATACGAAAACTCGTCTGTTACAAAGGGACCTCATTTTTTAAAACTTATTTGAACTCCTGACTTTTTGTGTGTTCAAAATGCACCATTCAAGGCCACATCATCATTTTTCAATCCTTTCTGACTTCATTTGTTATTTTTCATGCATTTACTAATTATTTTGAGCTATAAGACCCTAAAATTGAAAAGCATTTCAAATGAACTCTGAAAAGGTTGAAAGTTGGCATGGTATCATCATTTCATCCACATAGCATGTGCAAGAAAGTTGAGAGGGTTACAGCAAAAACTGGATGCACTTCGTGTACAAAACGGACAATCTCTTTCAAAGTATCGGGATTTCATACGGAAACTCGCCTGTTACAAAGGGATTTCATTTTTTAAAACTTATTTGAACTCCTGACTTTTTGTGTGTTCAAAATGCACCATTCAAGGCCACATCATCATTTTTCAATCCTTTCTGACTTCATTTGTTATTTTTCATGCATTTACTAATTATTTTGAGCTATAAGACCCTAAAATTGAAAAGCATTTAAAATGAACTCTGAAAAGGTTGAAAGTTGGCATGGTATCATCATTTCATCCAGATAGCATGTGCAAGAAAGTTGAGGGGGTTACGGCAAAAACTGGATGCACTTCGTGTACAAAACGGACAATCTCTTCCAAAGTATCATGATTTCATACGGAAACTCGTCTGTTACAAAGGGATTTCATTTTTTAAAACTTATTTGAACTCCTGACTTTTTGTGTGTTCAAAATGCACCATTCAATGCCACATCATCATTTTTCAATCCTTTCTGACTTCATTTGTTATTTATCACGCATTTACTAATTATTTTGAGCTATAAGACCCTAAAATTGAAAAGCATTTCAAATGAACTCTGAAAAGGTTGAAAGTTGGCATGGTATCATCATTTCATCCACATAGCATGTGCAAGAAAGCTGAGAGGGTTACGGCAAAAACTGGATGCACTTCGTGTACAAAACGGACAATCTCTTTCAAAGTATCAGGATTTCATACGGAAACTCGTGTGTTACAAAGGGATTTCATTTTTTAAAACTTATTTGAACTCCTGACTTTTTGTTTGTTCAAAATGCACCATTCAAGGCCACATCATCATTTTTCAATCCTTTCTGACTTCATTTGTTATTTTTCATGCATTTACTAATTATTTTGAGCTATAAGACCCTAAAATTGAAAAGCATTTAAAATGAACTCTGAAAAGGTTGAAAGTTGGCATGGTATCATCATTTCATCCACATAGCATGTGCAAGAAAGTTGAGGGGGTTACGGCAAAAACTGGATGCACTTCGTGTACAAAACGGACAATCTCTTCCAAAGTATCATGATTTCATACGGAAACTCGTCTGTTACAAAGGGATTTCATTTTTTTAAACTTATTTGAACTCTTGACTTTTTGTGTGTTCAAAATGCACCATTCAATGCCACATCATCATTTTTCAATCCTTTCTGACTTCATTTGTTATTTTTCATGCATTTACTAATTATTTTGAGCTATAAGACCCTAAAATTGAAAAGCATTTCAAATGAACTCTGAAAAGGTTGAAAGTTGGCATGGTATCATCATTTCATCCACATAGCATGTGCAAGAAAGCTGAGAGGGTTACGGCAAAAACTGGATGCACTTCGTGTACAAAACGGACAATATCTTTCAAAGTATCAGGATTTCATACGGAAACTCGTCTGTTACAAATGGATTTCATTTTTTAAAACTTATTTGAACTCCTCAATTTTTGTGTGTTCAAAATGCACCATTCAAAGCCACATCATCATTTTTCAATCCTTTCTGACTTCATTTGTTATTTTCATGCATTTACTAATTATTTTGAGCTATAAGACCCTAAAATTGAAAAGCATTTCAAACGAACTCTGAAAAGGTTGAAAGTTGGCATGGTATCATCATTTCATCCACATAGCATGTGCAAGAAAGTTGAGAGGGTTACGGCAAAAACTGGATGCACTTCGTGTACAAAACGGACAATATCTTTAAAAGTATCAGGATTTCATACGAAAACTCGTCTGTTACAAAGGGATTTCATTTTTTAAAACTTATTTGAACTACTGACTTTTTGTGTGTTCAAAATGCACCATTCAAGGCCACATCATCATTTTTCAATCCTTTCTGACTTCATTTGTTATTTTTCATGCATTTACTAATTATTTTGAGCTATAAGACCCTAAAATTGAAAAGCATTTCAAATGAACTCTGAAAAGGTTGAAAGTTGGCATGGTATCATCATTTCATCCACATAGCATGTGCAAGAAAGTTGAGAGGGTTACGTCAAAAACTGGATGCACTTCGTGTACAAAACGGACAATCTCTTTCAAAGTATCATGATTTCATACGGAAACTCGTCTGTTACAAAGGGATTTCATTTTTTAAAACTTATTTGAACTACTGACTTTTTGTGTGTTCAAAATGCACCATTCAAGGCCACATCATCATTTTTCAATCCTTTCTGACTTCATTTGTTATTTTTCATGCATTTACTAATTATTTTGAGCTATAAGACCCTAAAATTGAAAAGCATTTCAAATGAACTCTGAAAAGGTTGAAAGTTGGCATGGTATCATCATTTCATCCACATAGCATGTGCAAGAAAGTTGAGAGGGTTACGTCAAAAACTGGATGCACTTCGTGTACAAAACGGACAATCTCTTTCAAAGTATCATGATTTCATACGGAAACTCGTCTGTTACAAAGGGATTTCATTTTTAAAACTTATTTCAACTCCTGACTTTTTATGTGTTCAAAATGCACCATTCAAAGCCACATCATCATTTTTCAATCCTTTCTGACTTCATTTGTTATTTTTCATGCATTTACTAATTATTTTGAGCTATAAGACCCTAAAATTGGAAAGCATTTCAAATGAACTCTGAAAAGGTTGAAAGTTGGCATGGTATCATCATTTCATCCGCATAGCATGTGCAAGAAAGTTGAGGGGGTTACGGCAAAAACTGGATGCACTTCGTGTACAAAACGGACAATCTCTTTCAAAGTATCAGGATTTCATACGGAAACTCGTCTGTTACAAATGGATTTCATTTTTTAAAACTTATTTGAACTCCTCAATTTTTGTGTGTTCAAAATGCACCATTCAAAGCCACATCATCATTTTTCAATCCTTTCTGACTTCATTTGTTATTTTTCATGCATTTACTAGTTATTTTGAGCTATAAGACCCTAAAATTGAAAAGCATTTAAAATGAACTCTGAAAAGGTTGAAAGTTGGCATGGTATCATCATTTCATCCACATAGCATTTGCAAGAAAGTTGAGAGGGTTACGGCAAAAACTGGATGCACTTCGTGTACAAAACGGACAATCTCTTTCAAAGTATCAGGATTTCATACGGAAACTCGTCTGTTACAAAGGGATTTCATTTTTTAAAACTTATTTGAACTCCTAACTTTTTGTGTGTTCAAAATGCACCATTCAAATCCACATCATCATTTTTCAATCCTTTCTGACTTCTTTTGTTATTTTTCATGCATTTACTAATTATTTTGGGCTATAAGACCCTAAAATTGAAAAGCATTTCAAATGAACTCTGAAAAGGTTGAAAGTTGGCATGGTATCATCATTTCATCCCCATAGCATGTGCAAGAAAGTTGAGGGGGTTACGGCAAAAACTGGATGCACTTCGTGTTCAAAAAGGACAATCTTTTTCGAAGTATCAGGATTTCATACGGAAACTCGTCCGTTACAAAGGGATTTCATTTTTTAAAACTTATTTGATCTCCTGAATTTTTGTGTGTTCAAAATGCACCATTCAAAGCCACATCATCAATTTGCAATTCTTTCTGACTTCATTTGTTATTTTTCATGCATTTACTAATTATTTTGAGCTATAAGACCCTAAAATTGAAAAGCATTTCAAATGAACTCTGAAAAGGTTGAAAGTTGGCATGGTATCATCATTTCATCCACATAGCATTTGCAAGAAAGTTGAGAGGGTTACGGCAAAAACTGGATGCACTTCGTGTACAAAACGTACAATCTCTTTCAAAGTATCAGGATTTCATACGGAAACTCGTCTGTTACAAAGGGATTTCATTTTTTAAAACTTATTTGAACTCCTGACTTTTTGTGTGTTCAAAATGCACCATTCAAATCCACAACATCATTTTTCAATCCTTTCTGACTTCATTTGTTATTTTTCATGCATTTACTAATTATTTTGAGCTATAAGACCCTAAAATTGAAAAGCATTTCAAATGAACTCTGAAAAGGTTGAAAGTTGGCACGGTATCATCATTTCATCCACATAGCATGTGCAAGAAAGTTGAGAGGGTTACGGCAAAAACTGGATGCACTTCGTGTACAAAACGGACAATCTCTTTCAATGTATGAGGATTTCATACGGAAACTCGTCTGTTACAAAGGGATTTCATTTTTTTAAAACTTATTTGAACTCCTGACTTTTTGTGTGTTCAAAATGCACCATTCAAGTCCACATCATCATTATACAATCCTTTCTGACTTCATTTGTTATTTTTCATGCATTTACTAATTATTTTGAGCTATAAGACCCTTAAATTGAAAAGCATTTCAAATGAACTCTGAAAAGGTTGAAAGTTGGCATGGTATCATCATTTCATCCACATAGCATGTGCAAGAATGTTGAGAGGGTTATGGCAAAAACTGGATGCACTTCATGTACAAAACGGACAATCTCTTTCAATGTATCAGAATTTCATACGGAAACTCGTGTGTTACAAAGGGATTTCATTTTTTTAAACTTATTTGAACTCCTGACTTTTTGTGGGTTCAAAATGCACCATTCAAGGCCACATCATCATTTTTCAATCCTTTCTGACTTCATTTGTTATTTTTCATGCATTTACTAATTATTTTGAGCTATAAGACCCTAAAATTGAAAAGCATTTCAAATGAACTCTGAAAAGGTTGAAAGTTGGCATGGTATCATCATTTCATCCACATAGCATGTGCAAGAAAGTTGAGAGGGTTACGGCAAAAACTAGATGCACTTCGTGTACAAAACGGACAATCTCTTTCAAAGTATCATGATTTCATACGGAAACTCGTCTGTTACAAAGGGATTTCATTTTTTTAAACTTATTTGAACTCCTGACTTTTTGTGTGTTCAAAATGCACCATTCAAATCCACATCATCATTTTTCAATCCTTTCTGACTTCATCTGTTATTTTTCATGCAATTACTAATTATTTTGAGCTATAAGACCCTAAAATTGAAAAGCATTTCAAATGAACTCTGAAAATGTTGAAAGTTGGCATGGTATCATCATTTTATCCACATAGCATTTGCAAGAAAGTTGAGAGGGTTACGGCAAAAACTTGATGCACTTTGTGTACAAAACGGACAATCTCTTTCAAAGTATCAGGATTTCATACGGAAACTCGTCTGTTACAAAGGGATTTCATTTTTTAAAACTTATTTGAACTCCTGACTTTTTGTGTTTTCAAAATGCACCATTCAAAGCCACATCATCATTTTTCAATCCTTTCTGACTTCATTTGTTATTTTTCATGCATTTACTAATTATTTTGAGCTATAAGACCCTAATATTGAAAAGCATTTCAAATGAACTCTGAAAAGGTTGAAAGTTGGCATGGTATCATCATTTCATCCACATAGCATGTGCAAGAAAGTTGAGCGGGTTACGGCAAAAACTGTATGCACTTCGTGGACAAAACGGACAATCTCTTTCAAAGTATCGGGACTTCATACGGAAACTCGCCTGTTACAAAGGGATTTCATTTTTTAAAACTTATTTGAACTCCTGACTTTTTGTGTGTTCAAAATGCACCATTCAAGGCCACATCATCATTTTTCAATCCTTTCTGACTTCATTTGTTATTTTTCATGCATTTACTAATTATTTTGAGCTATAAGACCCTAATATTGAAAAGCATTTCAAACGAACTCTTAAAAGGTTGAAAGTTGAAATGGTATCATCATTTCATCCACATAGCATGTGCAAGAAAGTTGAGAGGGTTACGGCAAAAACTGGATGCACTTCGTGTACAAAACGGACAATATCTTTAAAAGTATCAGGATTTCATACGGAAACTCGTGTGTTACAAAGCGATTTCATTTTTTAAAACTTATTTGAACTACTGACTTTTTGTGGGTTCAAAATGCACCATTCAAGGCCACATCATCATTATACAATCCTTTCTGACTTCATTTGTTATTTTTCATGCATTTACTAATTATTTTGAGCTATAAGACCCTTAAATTGAAATGCATTTCAAATGAACTCTGAAAAGGTTGAAAGTTGGCATGGTATCATCATTTCATCCACATAGTATGTGCAAGAAAGTTGAGGGGGTTACGGCAAAAACTGGATGCACTTCGTGTACAAAACGGACAATCTCTTTCGAAGTATCAGGATTTCATACGGAAACTAGTCTGTTACAAATGGATTTCATTTTTTTAAACTTATTTGAACTCCTGAATTTTGTTTATTCAAAATGCACCATTCAAGGCCACATCATCATTTTTCAATCCTTTCTGACTTCATTTGTTATTTTTCATGCATTTACTAATTATTTTGAGCTATAAGACCCTAAAATTGAAAAGCATTTCAAATGAACTCTGAAAAGGTTGAAAGTTGGCATGGTATCATCATTTCATCCACATAGCATTTGCAAGAAAGTTGAGAGGGTTACGGCAAAAACTGGATGCACTTCGTGTACAAAACGGACAATCTCTTTCAAAGTATCAGGATTTCATACGGAAACTCGTCTGTTACAAAGGGATTTCATTTTTTAAAACTTATTTGAACTCCTAACTTTTTGTGTGTTCAAAATGCACCATTCAAAGCCACATCATCATTTTTCAATCCTTTCTGACTTCATTTGTTATTTTTCATGCATTTACTAATTATTTTGGGCTATAAGACCCTAAAATTGAAAAGCATTTCAAATGAACTCTGAAAAGGTTGAAAGTTGGCATGGTATCATCATTTCATCCCAATAGCATGTGCAAGAAAGTTGAGAGGGTTACTGGAAAAACTGGATGCACTTCGTGTACAAAACGGACAATCTCTTTCAAAGTATCAGGATTTCATACGGAAACTCGTCTGTTACAAAGGGATTTCATTTTTTTAAACTTATTTGAACTCCTGACTTTTCGTGTGTTCAAAATGGACCATTCAAAGCCACATCATCATTTTTCAATCCTTTCAGACTTCATTTGTTATTTTTCATGCATTTACTAATTATTTTGAGCTATAAGACCCTAAAATTGAAAAGCATTTCAAATGAACTCTGAAAAGGTTGAAAGTTGGCATGGTATCATCATTTCATCCACATAGCATGTGCAAGAAAGTTGAGAGGGTTATGGCAAAAACTGGATGCACTTCGTGTACAAAACGGACAATCTCTTTCAATGTATCAGAATTTCATACGGAAACTCGTGTGTTACAAAGGGATTTCATTTTTTTAAACTTATTTGAACTCCTGACTTTTTGTGGGTTCAAAATGCACCATTCAAAGCCACATCATCATTTTTCAATCCTTTCTGACTTCATTTGTTATTTTTCATGCATTTACTAATTATTTTGAGCTATAAGACCCTAAAATTGAAAAGCATTTCAAATGAACTCTGAAAAGGTTGAAAGTTGGCATGGAATCATCATTTCATCCACATAGCATGTGCAAGAAAGTTCAGGGGGTTACGGCAAAAACTGGATGCACTTCGTGTACAAAACGGACAATCTCTTTCAAAGTATCAGGATTTCATACGGAAACTCGTCTGTTACAAAGGGATTTCACTTTTTTAAACTTATTTGAACTCCTGACTTTTTGTGTGTTCAAAATGCACCATTCAAGGCCACATCATCATTTTTCAATCCTTTCTGACTTCATTTGTTATTTTTCATGCATTTACTAATTATTTTGAGCTATAAGACCCTAAAATTGAAAAGCATTTCAAATGAACTCTGAAAAGGTTGAAAGTTGGCATGGTATCATCATTTCATCCACATAGCATGTGCAAGAAAGTTGAGAGGGTTACGTCAAAAACTGGATGCACTTCGTGTACAAAACGGACAATCTCTTTCAAAGTATCATGATTTCATACGGAAACTCGTCTGTTACAAAGGGATTTCATTTTTTATAACTTATTTGAACTCCTGACTTTTTGTGTGTTCAAAATGCACCATTCAAGGCCACATCATCATTTTTCAATCCTTTCTGACTTCATTTGTTATTTTTCATGCATTTACTAATTATTTTGAGCTATAAGACCCTAAAATTGAAAAGCATTTCAAATGAACTCTGAAAAGGTTAAAAGTTGGCATGGTATCATCATTTCATCCACATAGCATGTGCAAGAAAGCTGAGAGGGTTACGGCAAAAACTGGATGCACTTCGTGTACAAAACGGACAATATCTTTCGAAGTATCAGGATTTCATACGGAAACTCGTGTGTTACAAAGGGATTTCATTTTTTAAAACTTATTTGAACTCCTGACTTTTTGTTTGTTCAAAATGCACCATTCAAGGCCACATCATCATTTTTGAATCCTTTCTGACTTCATTTGTTATTTTTCATGCATTTACTAATTATTTTGAGCTATAAGACCCTAAAATTGAAAAGCATTTCAAATGAACGCTGAAAAGGTTGAAAGTTGGCATGGTATCATCATTTCATCCACAT
This sequence comes from Aegilops tauschii subsp. strangulata, assembly GCF_002575655.3. Classification (NCBI taxonomy): domain Eukaryota; kingdom Viridiplantae; phylum Streptophyta; class Magnoliopsida; order Poales; family Poaceae; genus Aegilops; species Aegilops tauschii. Next base: position 169,470 of record NW_027332461.1, on the reverse strand, counting down.
AGCATGTGCAAGAAAGTTGAGCGGGTTACGGCAAAAACTGGATGCACTTCGTGTACAAAACGGACAATCTCTTTCAAAGTATCAGGATTTCATACGGAAACTCGTCTGTTACAAAGGGATTTCATTTTTTTAAAACTTATTTGAACTCCTGACTTTTTGTGTGTTCAAAATGCACCATTCAAAGCCACATCATCATTTTTCAATCATTTCTGACTTCATTTGTTATTTTCCATGCATTTACTAATTATTTTGAGCTATAAGACCCTAAAATTGAAAAGCATTTCAAATGAACTCTGAAAAGGTTGAAAGTTGACATGGTATCATCATTTCATCCACATAGCATGTGCAAGAAAGTTGAGAGGGTTAAGGCAAAAACTGGATGCACTTCGTGTACAAAACGGACAATCTCTTTCAAAGTATCATGATTTCATACGGAAACTCGTCTGTTACAAAGGGATTTCATTTTTTAAAACTTATTTGAACTCCTGACTTTTTGTGTGTTCAAAATGCACCATTCAAGGCCACATCATCATTTTTCAATCCTTTCTGACTTCATTTGTTATTTTTCATGCATTTACTAATTATTTTGAGCTATAAGAGCCTAAAATTGAAAAGCATTTAAAATGAAATCTGAAAAGGTTGAAAGTTGGCATGCTATCATCATTTCATCCACATAGCATGTGCAAGAAAGTTGAGAGGGTTACGGTAAAAACTGGATGCACTTCGTGTACAAAACGGACAATCTCTTTCAAAGTATCAGGATTTCATACGGAAACTCGTCTGTTCCAAAGGGATTTAATTTTTTAAAACTTATTTGAACTCCTGACTTTTTGTGTGTTCAAAATGCTCCATTCAAATCCACATCATCATTTTTCAATCCTTTCTGACTTCATCTGTTATTTTTCATGCCTTTGCTAATTATTTTGAGCTATAAGACCCTAAAATTGAAAACCATTTCAAATGAACTCTGAAAAGGTTGAAAGTTGGCATGGTATCATCATTTTATCCACATAGCATGTGCAAGAAAGTTGAGAGGGTTACGGCAAAAACTGGATGCACTTCGTGTACAAAACGGACAATCTCTTTCAAAGTATCAGGATTTCATACGGAAACTCGTCTGTTACAAATGGATTTCATTTTTTAAAACTTATTTGAACTCCTCAATTTTTGTGTGTTCAAAATGCACCATTCAAAGCCACATCATCATTTTTCAATCATTTCTGACTTCATTTGTTATTTTTCATGCATTTACTAGTTATTTTGAGCTATAAGACCCTAAAATTGAAAAGCATTTCAAATGAACTCTGAAAAGGTTGAAAGTTGGCATGGAATCATCATTTCATCCACATAGAATGTGCAAGAAAGTTGAGAGGGTTACGGCAAAAACTGGATGCACTTTGTGTACAAAACGGACAATCTCTTTCAAAGTATGAGGATTTAATACGGAAACTCATCTGTTACAAAGAGATTTCATTTTTTTAAACTTATTTGAACCCTGACTTTTTGTGTGTTCAAAATGCACCATTAGAAGCCACATCATCATTTTTCAATCATTTCTGACTTCATTTGTTATTTTTCATCCATTTACTAATTATTCTGAGCTATAAGACCCTTAAATTGAAAAGCATTTCAAATGAACTCTGAAAAGGTTGAAAGTTGGCATGGTATCATCATTTCATCCACGTAGCATGTGCAAGAAAGTTGAGAGGGTTACGGCAAAAACTTGATGCACTTCGTGTACAAAACGGACAATCTCTTTCAAAGTATCAGGATTTCATACGAAAACTCGTCTGTTACAAAGGGATTTCATTTTTTAAAACTTATTTGAACTCCTGACTTTTTGTGTGTTCAAAATGCACCATTCAAAGCCACATCATCATTTTTCAATCCTTTCTGACTTCATTTGTTATTTTTCATGCATTTACTAATTATTTTGAGCTATAAGGCCCTAAAATTGAAAAGCATTTCAAATGAACTCTGAAAAGGTTGAAAGTTGGCATGGTATCATAATTTCATCCACATAGCATGTGCAAGAAAGTTGAGAGGGTTACTGGAAAAACTGGATGCACTTCGTGTACAAAACGGACAATCTCTTTCAAAGTATCAGGATTTCATACGGAACTCGTCTGTTACAAAGGGATTTCATTTTTTTAAACTTATTGAACTCCTTACTTTTTGTGTGTTCAAAATGGACCATTCAAAGCCACATCATCATTTTTCAATCCTTTCTGACTTCATTTGTTATTTTTCATGCATTTACTAATTATTCTGAGCTATAAGACCCTTAAATTGAAAAGCCATTTCAAATGAACTCTGAAAGGTTGAAAGTTGGCATGGTATCATCATTTCATCCACGTAGCATGTGCAAGAAAGTTGAGAGGGTTACGGCAAAAAACTGGATGCACTTCGTGTACAAAACGGACAATCTCTTTCAAAGTATCAGGATTTCATACGAAAACTCGTCTGTTACAAAGGGATTTCATTTTTTAAAACTTATTTGAACTCCTGACTTTTTGTGTGTTCAAAATGCACCATTCAAAGCCACATCATCATTTTTCAATCCTTTCTGACTTCATTTGTTATTTTTCATGCATTTACTAATTATTTTGAGCTATAAGACCCTAAAATTGAAAAGCATTTCAATGAACTCTGAAAAGGTTGAAAGTTGCATGGTATCATCATTTCATCCACATAGCATGTGCAAGAAAGTTGAGCGGGTTACGCAAAAACTGGATGCACTTCGTGTACAAAACGGACAATCTCTTTCAAAGTATCAGGATTTCATACGGAAACTCGGTCTGTTACAAGGGATTCATTTTTTTTAAACTTATTTTAACTCCTGACTTTTTGTGTGTTCAAAATGCACCATTCAAAGCCACATCATCATTTTTCAATCATTTCTGACTTCATTGTTATTTTTCATGCATTTACTAGTTATTTTGAGCTATAAGACCCTAAATTGAAAAGCATTTCATATGAACGTCTGAAAAGGTTGAAAGTTGGCATGGAATCATCATTTCATCCCACATAGAATGTGCAAGAAAGTTGAGAGGGTTACCGGCAAAAACTGGATGCAACTTTGTGTACAAAACGGACATCTCTTTCAAAGTATGAGGATTTAATACGGAAACTCATCTGTTACAAAGAGATTTCATTTTTTAAAACTTATTTGAACCCTGACTTTTTGTGTGTTCAAATGCACCATTAGAAGCCACATCATCATTTTTCAATCATTTCTAGACTTCATTTGTTATTTTTCATGCATTTACTAGTTATTTTGAGCTATAAGACCCTAAAATTGAAAGCATTTCAAATGAACACTGAAAAGGTTGAAAGTTGCATGGAATCATCATTTCATCCACATAGAATGTGCAAGAAAGTTGAGAGGGTTACGGCAAAAACTGATGCACTTTGTGTACAAAACGGACAATCTCTTTCAAAGTATGAGGATTTAATACGGAAACTCATCTGTTACAAAGAGATTTCATTTTTTAAAACTTATTTGAACCCTGACTTTTTGTGTGTTCAAAATGCACATTAGAAGCCACATCATCATTTTTCAATCATTTCTGTTCTGACTTCATTTGTTATTTTCCATGCATTTACTAATTATTTTGAGCTATAAGACCCTAAAATTGAAAAGCATTTCAAATGAACTCTGAAAAGGTTGAAAGTTGGCATGGTATCATCATTTCATCCACGTAGCATGTGCAAGAAAGTTGAGAGGGTTACGGCAAAAACTTGATGCACTTCGTGTACAAAACGGACAATCTCTTTCAAAGTATCAGGATTTCATACGAAAACTCGTCTGTTACAAAGGGATTTCATTTTTTAAAACTTATTTGAACTCCTGACTTTTTGTGTGTTCAAAATGCACCATTCAAAGCCACATTATCATTTTTCAATCCTTTCTGACTTCATTTGTTATTTTTCATGCATTTACTAATTATTTTGAGCTATAAGGCCCTAAAATTGAAAAGCATTTCAAATGAACTCTGAAAAGGTTGAAAGTTGGCATGGTATCATAATTTCATCCACATAGCATGTGCAAGAAAGTTGAGAGGGTTACTGGAAAAACTGGATGCACTTCGTGTACAAAACGGACAATCTCTTTCAAAGTATCAGGATTTCATACGGAAACTCGTCTGTTACAAAGGGATTTCATTTTTTTAAACTTATTTGAACTCCTGACTTTTTGTGTGTTCAAAATGGACCATTCAAAGCCACATCATCATTTTTCAATCCTTTCTGACTTCATTTGTTATTTTTCATGCATTTACTAATTATTCTGAGCTATAAGACCCTTAAATTGAAAAGCATTTCAAATGAACTCTGAAAGGTTGAAAGTTGGCATGGTATCATCATTTCATCCACGTAGCATGTGCAAGAAAGTTGAGAGGGTTACGGCAAAAACTGGATGCACTTCGTGTACAAAACGGACAATCTCTTTCAAAGTATCAGGATTTCATACGAAAACTCGTCTGTTACAAAGGGATTTCATTTTTTAAAACTTATTTGAACTCCTGACTTTTTGTGTGTTCAAAATGCACCATTCAAAGCCACATCATCATTTTTCAATCCTTTCTGACTTCATTTCTTATTTTTCATGCATTTACTAATTATTTTGAGCTATAAGACCCTAAAATTGAAAAGCATTTCAAATGAACTCTGAAAAGGTTGAAAGTTGGCATGGTATCATCATTTCATCACATAGCATGTGCAAGAAAGTTGAGCGGGTTACGGCAAAAACTGGATGCACTTCGTTTACAAAACGGACAATCTTTTTCAAAGTATCAGGATTTCATACGGAAACTCGTCTGTTACAAAGGGATTTCATTTTTTAAAACTTATTTTAACTCCTGACTTTTTGTGTGTTCAAAATGCACCATTCAAAGCCACATCATCATTTTTCAATCATTTCTGACTTCATTTGTTATTTTCCATGCATTTACTAATTATTTTGAGCTATAAGACCCTAAAATTGAAAAGCATTTCAAATGAACTCTGAAAAGGTTGAAAGTTGACATGGTATCATCATTTCATCCACATAGCATGTGCAAGAAAGTTGAGAGGGTTAAGGCAAAAACTGGATGCACTTCGTGTACAAAACGGACAATCTCTTTCAAAGTATCATGATTTCATACGGAAACTCGTCTGTTACAAAGGGATTTCATTTTTTTAAACTTATTTGAACTCCTGACTTTTCGTGTGTTCAAAATGCACCATTCAAGGCCACATCATCATTTTTCAATCCTTTCTGACTTCATTTGTTATTTTTCATGCATTTACTAATTATTTTGAGCTATAAGAGCCTAAAATTGAAAAGCGTTTAAAATGAAATCTGAAAAGGTTGAAAGTTGGCATGCTATCATCATTTCATCCACATAGCATGTGCAAGAAAGTTGAGAGGGTTACGGTAAAAATTGGATGCACTTCGTGTACAAAACGGACAATCTCTTTCAAAGTATCAGGATTTCATACGGAAACTCGTCTGTTCCAAAGGGATTTAATATTTTAAAACTTATTTGAACTCCTGACTTTTTGTGTGTTCAAAATGCACCATTCAAATCCACATCATCATTTTTCAATCCTTTCTGACTTCATCTGTTATTTTTCTCATGCCTTTGCTAATTATTTTGAGCTATAAGACCCTAAAATTGAAAAGCATTTCAAATGAACTCTGAAAAGGTGAAAGTTGGCATGGTATCATCATTTTATCCACATAGCATGTGCAAGAAAGTTGAGAGGGTTACGGCAAAAACTGGATGCACTTCGTGTACAAAACGGACAATCTCTTTCAAAGTATCAGGATTTCATACGGAAACTCGTCTGTTACAAATGGATTTCATTTTTTAAAACTTATTTGAACTCCTCAATTTTTGTGTGTTCAAAATGCACCATTCAAAGCCACATCATCATTTTTCAATCCTTTCTGACTTCATTTGTTATTTTTCATGCATTTACTAGTTATTTTGAGCTATAAGACCCTAAAATTGAAAAGCATTTCAAATGAACTCTGAAAAGGTTGAAAGTTGGCATGGAATCATCATTTCATCCACATAGAATGTGCAAGAAAGTTGAGAGGGTTACGGCAAAAACTGGATGCACTTTGTGTACAAAACGGACAATCTCTTTCAAAGTATGAGGATTTAATACGGAAACTCATCTGTTACAAAGAGATTTCATTTTTTAAAACTTATTTGAACCCTGACTTTTTGTGTGTTCAAAATGCACCATTAGAAGCCACATCATCATTTTTCAATCATTTCTGACTTCATTTGTTATTTTTCATGCATTTACTAATTATTCTGAGCTATAAGACCCTTAAATGAAAAGCATTTCAAAGGAAACTCTGAAAAGGTTGAAAGTTGGCATGGTATCATCATTTCATCCACGTAGCATGTGCAAGAAAGTTGAGAGGGTTACGGCAAAAACTTGATGCACTTCGTGTACAAAACGGACAATCTCTTTCAAAGTATCAGGATTTCATACGAAAACTCGTCTGTTACAAAGGGATTTCATTTTTTAAAACTTATTTGAACTCCTGACTTTTTGTGTGTTCAAAATGCACCATTCAAAGCCACATCATCATTTTTCAATCCTTTCTGACTTCATTTGTTATTTTTCATGCATTTACTAATTATTTTGAGCTATAAGGCCCTAAAATTGAAAAGCATTTCAAATGAACTCTGAAAAGGTTGAAAGTTGGCATGGTATCATAATTTCATCCACATAGCATGTGCAAGAAAGTTGAGAGGGTTACTGGAAAAACTGGATGCACTTCGTGTACAAAACGGACAATCTCTTTCAAAGTATCAGGATTTCATACGGAAAACTCGTCTGTTACAAAGGGATTTCATTTTTTTAAACTTATTTGAACTCCTGACTTTTTGTGTGTTCAAAATGGACCATTCAAAGCCACATCATCATTTTTCAATCCTTTCTGACTTCATTTGTTATTTTTCATGCATTTACTAATTATTCTGAGCTATAAGACCCTTAAATTGAAAAGCATTTCAAATGAACTCTGAAAGGTTGAAAGTTGGCATGGTATCATCATTTCATCCACGTAGCATGTGCAAGAAAGTTGAGAGGGTTACGGCAAAAACTGGATGCACTTCGTGTACAAAACGGACAATCTCTTTCAAAGTATCAGGATTTCATACGAAAACTCGTCTGTTACAAACGGATTTCATTTTTTAAAACTTATTTGAACTCCTGACTTTTTGTGTGTTCAAAATGCACCATTCAAAGCCACATCATCATTTTTCAATCCTTTCTGACTTTATTTGTTATTTTTCATGCATTTACTAATTATTTTGAGCTATAAGACCCTAAAATTGAAAAGCATTTCAAATGAACTCTGAAAAGGTTGAAAGTTGGCATGGTATCATCATTTCATCCACATAGCATGTGCAAGAAAGTTGAGCGGGTTACGGCAAAAACTGGATGCACTTCGTGTACAAAACGGACAATCTCTTTCAAAGTATCAGGATTTCATACGGAAACTCGTCTATTACAAAGGGATTTCATTTTTTTAAACCTTATTTTAACTCCTGACTTTTTGTGTGTTCAAAATGCACCATTCAAAGCCACATCATCATTTTTCAATCATTTCTGACTTCATTTGTTATTTTCCATGCATTTACTAATTATTTTGAGCTATAAGACCCTAAAATTGAAAAGCATTTCAAATGAACTCTGAAAAGGTTGAAAGTTGACATGGTATCATCATTTCATCCACATAGCATGTGCAAGAAAGTTGAGAGGGTTAAGGCAAAAACTGGATGCACTTCGTGTACAAAACGGACAATCTCTTTCAAAGTATCATGATTTCATACGGAAACTCGTCTGTTACAAAGGGATTTCATTTTTTAAACTTATTTGAACTCCTGACTTTTTGTGTGTTCAAAATGCACCATTCAAGGCCACATCATCATTTTTCAATCCTTTCTGACTTCATTTGTTATTTTTCATGCATTTACTAATTATTTTGAGCTATAAGAGCCTAAAATTGAAAAGCATTTAAAATGAAATCTGAAAAGGTTGAAAGTTGGCATGCTATCATCATTTCATCCACATAGCATGTGCAAGAAAGTTGAGAGGGTTACGGTAAAAATTGGATGCACTTCGTGTACAAAACGGACAATCTCTTTCAAAGTATCAGGATTTCATACGGAAACTCGTCTGTTCCAAAGGGATTTAATATTTTAAAACTTATTTGAACTCCTGACTTTTTGTGTGTTCAAAATGCCCATTCAAATCCACATCATCATTTTTCAATCCTTTCTGACTTCATCTGTTATTTTTCATGCCTTTGCTAATTATTTTGAGCTATAAGACCCTAAAATTGAAAAGCATTTCAAATGAACTCTGAAAAGGTTGAAAGTTGGCATGGTATCATCATTTTATCCACATAGCATGTGCAAGAAAGTTGAGAGGGTTACGGCAAAAACTGGATGCACTTCGTGTACAAAACGGACAATCTCTTTCAAAGTATCAGGATTTCATACGGAAACTCGTCTGTTACAAAGGGATTTCATTTTTTTAAAACTTATTTTAACTCCTGACTTTTTGTGTGTTCAAAATGCACCATTCAAAGCCACATCATCATTTTTCAATCATTTCTGACTTCATTTGTTATTTTCCATGCATTTACTAATTATTTTGAGCTATAAGACCCTAAAATTGAAAAGCATTTCAAATGAACTCTGAAAAGGTTGAAAGTTGACATGGTATCATCATTTCATCCACATAGCATGTGCAAGAAAGTTGAGAGGGTTAAGGCAAAAACTGGATGCACTTCGTGTACAAAACGGACAATCTCTTTCAAAGTATCATGATTTCATACGGAAACTCGTCTGTTACAAAGGGATTTCATTTTTTTAAACTTATTTGAACTCCTGACTTTTTGTGTGTTCAAAATGCACCATTCAAGGCCACATCATCATTTTTCAATCCTTTCTGACTTCATTTGTTATTTTCATGCATTTACTAATTATTTTGAGCTATAAGAGCCTAAAATTGAAAAGCGTTTAAAATGAAATCTGAAAAGGTTGAAGTTGGCATGCTATCATCATTTCATCCACATAGCATGTGCAAGAAAGTTGAGAGGGTTACGGTAAAAATTGGATGCACTTCGTGTACAAAACGGACAATCTCTTTCAAAGTATCAGGATTTCATACGAAAACTCGTCTGTTACAAAGGGATTTCATTTTTTAAAACTTATTTGAACTCCTGACTTTTTGTGTGTTCAAAATGCACCATTCAAAGCCACATCATCATTTTTCAATCCTTTCTCACTTCATTTGTTATTTTTGATGCATTTACTAATTATTTTGAGCTATAAGGCCCTAAAATTGAAAAGCATTTCAAATGAACTCTGAAAAGGTTGAAAGTTGGCATGGTATCATAATTTCATCCACATAGCATGTGCAAGAAAGTTGAGAGGGTTACTGGAAAAACTGGATGCACTTCGTGTACAAAACGGACAATCTCTTTCAAAGTATCAGGATTTCATACGGAAACTCGTCTGTTACAAAGGGATTTCATTTTTTTAAACTTATTTGAACTCCTGACTTTTTGTGTGTTCAAAATGGACCATTCAAAGCCACATCATCATTTTTCAATCCTTTCTGACTTCATTTGTTATTTTTCATGCATTTACTAATTATTCTGAGCTATAAGACCCTTAAATTGAAAAGCATTTCAAATGAACTCTGAAAAGGTTGAAAGTTGGCATGGTATCATCATTTCATCCACGTAGCATGTGCAAGAAAGTTGAGAGGGTTACGGCAAAAACTGGATGCACTTCGTGTACAAAACGGACAATCTCTTTCAAAGTATCAGGATTTCATACGAAAACTCGTCTGTTACAAAGGGATTTCATTTTTTAAAACTTATTTGAACTCCTGACTTTTTGTGTGTTCAAAATGCACCATTCAAAGCCACATCATCATTTTTCAATCCTTTCTGACTTCATTTGTTATTTTTCATGCATTACTAATTATTTTGAGCTATAAGACCCTAAAATTGAAAAGCATTTCAAATGAACTCTGAAAAGGTTGAAAGTTGGCATGGTATCATCATTTCATCCACATAGCATGTGCAAGAAAGTTGAGCGGGTTACGGCAAAACTGGATGCACTTCGTGTACAAAACGGACAATCTCTTTCAAAGTATCAGGATTTCATACGGAAACTCGTCTGTTACAAAGGGATTTCATTTTTTAAAACTTATTTTAACTCCTTACTTTTTGTGTGTTCAAAATGCACCATTCAAAGCCACATCATCATTTTTCAATCATTTCTGACTTCATTTGTTATTTTCCATGCATTTACTAATTATTTTGAGCTATAAGACCCTAAAATTGAAAAGCATTTCAAATGAACTCTGAAAAGGTTGAAAGTTGACATGGTATCATCATTTCATCCACATAGCATGTGCAAGAAAGTTGAGAGGGTTAAGGCAAAAACTGGATGCACTTCGTGTACAAAACAGACAATCTCTTTCAAAGTATCATCATTTCATACGGAAACTCGTCTGTTACAAAGGGATTTCATTTTTTTAAACTTATTTGAACTCCTGAATTTTTCTGTGTTCAAAATGCACCATTCAAGGCCACATCATCATTTTTCAATCCTTTCTCACTTCATTTGTTATTTTTCATGCATTTACTAATTATTTTGAGCTATAAGAGCCTAAAATTGAAAAGCATTTAAAATGAAATCTGAAAAGGTTGAAAGTTGGCATGCTATCATCATTTCATCCACATAGCATGTGCAAGAAAGTTGAGAGGGTTACGGTAAAAATTGGATGCACTTCGTGTACAAAACGGACAATCTCTTTCAAAGTATCAGGATTTCATACGGAAACTCGTCTGTTCAAAGGGATTTAATTTTTTAAAACTTATTTGAACTCCTGACTTTTTGTGTGTTCAAAATGCACCATTCAAATCCACATCATCATTTTTCAATCCTTTCTAACTTCATCTGTTATTTTTCATGCCTTTGCTAATTATTTTGAGCTATAAGACCCTAAAATTGAAAAGCATTTCAAATGAACTCTGAAAAGGTTGAAAGTTGGCATGGTATCATCATTTTATCCACATAGCATGTGCAAGAAAGTTGAGAGGGTTACGGCAAAAACTGGATGCACTTCGTGTACAAAACGGACAATCTCTTTCAAAGTATTAGGATTTCATACGGAAACTCGTCTGTTACAAATGGATTTCATTTTTTAAAACTTATTTGAACTCCTCAATTTTTTGTGTGTTCAAAATGCACCATTCAAAGCCACATCATCATTTTTCAATCCTTTCTGACTTCATTTGTTATTTTTCATGCATTTACTAGTTATTTTGAGCTATAAGACCCTAAAATTGAAAAGCATTTCAAATGAACTCTGAAAAGGTTGAAAGTTGGCATGGTATCATCATTTTATCCACATAGCATGTGCAAGAAAGTTGAGAGGGTTACGGCAAAAACTGGATGCACTTCGTGTACAAAACGGACAATCTCTTTCAAAGTATCAGGATTTCATACGGAAACTCGTCTGTTACAAATGGAGTTCATTTTTTAAAACTTATTTGAACTCCTCAATTTTTGTGTGTTCAAAATGCACCATTCAAAGCCACATCATCATTTTTCAATCCTTTCTGACTTCATTTGTTATTTTTCATGCATTTACTAGTTATTTTGAGCTATAAGACCCTAAAATTGAAAAGCATTTCAAATGAACTCTGAAAAGGTTGAAAGTTGGCATGGAATCATCATTTCATCCAAATAGAATGTGCAAGAAAGTTGAGAGGGTTACGGCAAAAACTGGATGCACTTTGTGTACAAAACGGACAATCTCTTTCAAAGTATGAGGATTTAATACGGAAACTCATCTGTTACAAAGAGATTTCATTTTTTAAAACTTATTTGAACCCTGACTTTTTGTGTGTTCAAAATGCACCATTAGAAGCCACATCATCATTTTTCAATCATTTCTGACTTCATTTGTTATTTTTCATGCATTTACTAATTATTCTGAGCTATAAGACCCTTAAATTGAAAAGCATTTCAAATGAACTCTAAAAAGGTTGAAAGTTGCATGGTATCATCATTTCATCCACGTAGCATGTGCAAGAAAGTTGAGAGGGTTACGGCAAAAACTTGATGCACTTCGTGTACAAAACGGACAATCTCTTTCAAAGTATCAGGATTTTCATACGAAAACTCGTCTGTTACAAAGGGATTTCATTTTTTAAAACTTATTTGAACCTCGTGACTTTTTGTGTGTTCAAAATGCACCATTCAAAGCCACATCATCATTTTTCAATCCTTTCTGACTTCATTTGTTATTTTTCATGCATTTACTAATTATTTTGAGCTATAAGGCCCTAAAATTGAAAAGCATTTCAAATGAACTCTGAAAAGGTTGAAAGTTGGCATGGTATCATAATTTCATCCACATAGCATGTGCAAGAAAGTTGAGAGGGTTACTGGAAAAACTGGATGCACTTCGTGTACAAAACGGACAATCTCTTTCAAAGTATCAGGATTTCATACGGAAACTCGTCTGTTACAAAGGGGATTTCATTTTTTTAAACTTATTTGAACTCCTGACTTTTTGTGTGTTCAAAATGGACCATTCAAAGCCACATCATCATTTTTCAATCCTTTCTGACTTCATTTGTTATTTTTCATGCATTTTACTAATTATTCTGAGCTATAAGACCCTTAAATTGAAAAGCATTTCAAATGAACTCTGAAAAGGTTGAAAGTTGGCATGGTATCATCATTTCATCCACGTAGCATGTGCAAGAAAGTTGAGAGGGTTACGGCAAAAACTGGATGCACTTCGTGTACAAAACGGACAATCTCTTTCAAAGTATCAGGATTTCATACGAAAACTCGTCTGTTACTAAGGGATTTCATTTTTTAAAACTTATTTGAACTCCTGACTTTTTGTGTGTTCAAAATGCACCATTCAAAGCCACATCATCATTTTTCAATCCTTCTGACTTCATTTGTTATTTTTCATGCATTTACTAATTATTTTGAGCTATAAGACCCTAAAATTGAAAAGCATTTCAAATGAACTCTGAAAAGGTTGGCAGTTGGCATGGTATCATCATTTCATCCACATAGCATGTGCAAGAAAGTTGAGCGGGTTACGGCAAAAACTGGATGCACTTCGTGTACAAAACGGACAATCTCTTTCAAAGTATCAGGATTTCATACGGAAACTCATCTGTTACAAAGGGATTTCATTTTTTTAAAACTTATTTTAACTCCTGACTTTTTGTGTGTTCAAAATGCACCATTCAAAGCCACATCATCATTTTTCAATCATTTCTGACTTCATTTGTTATTTTCCATGCATTTACTAATTATTTTGAGCTATAAGACCCTAAAATTGAAAAGCATTTCAAATGAACTCTGAAAAGGTTGAAAGTTGACATGGTATCATCATTTCATCCACATAGCATGTGCAAGAAAGTTGAGAGGGTTAAGGCAAAAACTGGATGCACTTCGTGTACAAAACGGACAATCTCTTTCAAAGTATCATGATTTCATACGGAAACTCGTCTGTTACAAAGGGATTTCATTTTTTTAAACTTATTTGAACTCCTGAATTTTTCTGTGTTCAAAATGCACCATTCAAGGCCACATCATCATTTTTCAATCCTTTCTCACTTCATTTGTTATTTTTCATGCATTTACTAATTATTTTGAGCTATAAGAGCCTAAAATTGAAAAGCATTTAAAATGAAATCTGAAAAAGTTGAAAGTTGGCATGCTATCATCATTTCATCCACATAGCATGTGCAAGAAAGTTGAGAGGGTTACGGTAAAAATTGGATGCACTTCGTGTACAAAACGGACAATCTCTTTCAAAGTATCAGGATTTCATACGGAAACTCGTCTGTTCCAAAGGGATTTAATTTTTTAAAACTTATTTGAACTCCTGACTTTTTGTGTGTTCAAAATGCACCATTCAAATCCACATCATCATTTTTCAATCCTTTCTGACTTCATCTGTTATTTTTCATGCCTTTGCTAATTATTTTGAGCTATAAGACCCTAAAATTGAAAAGCATTTCAAATGAACTCTGAAAAGGTTGAAAGTTGGCATGGTATCATCATATTATCCACATAGCATGTGCAAGAAATTTGAGAGAGTTACGGCAAAAACTGGATGCACTTCGTGTACAAAACGGACAATCTCTTTCAAAGTATCAGGATTTCATACGGAAACTCGTCTGTTACAAATGGATTTAATTTTCTAAAACTTATTTGAACTCCTCACTTTTTGTGTGTTCAAAATGCACCATTCAAAGCCACATCATCATTTTTCAATCCTTTCTGACTTCATTTGTTATTTTTCATGCATTTACTAGTTATTTTGAGCTATAAGACCCTAAAATTGAAAAGCATTTCAAATGAACTCTGAAAAGGTTGAAAGTTGGCATGGAATCATCATTTCATCCACATAGAATGTGCAAGAAAGTTGAGAGGGTTACGGCAAAAACTGGATGCACTTTGTGTACAAAACGGACAATCTCTTTCAAAGTATGAGGATTTAATACGGAAACTCATCTGTTACAAAGAGATTTCATTTTTTAAAACTTATTTGAACCCTGACTTTTTGTGTGTTCAAAATGCACCATTAGAAGCCACATCATCATTTTTCAATCATTTCTGACTTCATTTGTTATTTTTCATGCATTTACTAATTATTCTGAGCTATAAGACCCTTAAATTGAAAAGCATTTCAAATGAACTCTGAAAAGGTTGAAAGTTGGCATGGTATCATCATTTCATCCACGTAGCATGTGCAAGAAAGTTGAGAGGGTTACGGCAAAAACTGGATGCACTTCGTGTACAAAACGGACAATCTCTTTCAAAGTATCAGGATTTCATACGAAAACTCGTCTGTTACAAAGGGATTTCATTTTTAAAACTTATTTGAACTCCTGACTTTTTGTGTGTTCAAAATGCACCATTCAAAGCCACATCATCATTTTTCAATCCTTTCTGACTTCATTTGTTATTTTTCATGCATTTACTAATTATTTTGAGCTATAAGGCCCTAAAATTGAAAAGCATTTCAAATGAACTCTGAAAAGGTTGAAAGTTGGCATGGTATCATAATTTCATCCACATAGCATGTGCAAGAAAGTTGAGAGGGTTACTGGAAAAACTGGATGCACTTCGTGTACAAAACGGACAATATCTTTCAAAGTATCAGGATTTCATACGGAAACTCGTCTGTTACAAAGGGATTTCTTTTTTTTAAACTTATTTGAACTCCTGACTTTTTGTGTGTTCAAAATGGACCATTCAAAGCCACATCATCATTTTTCAATCCTTTCTGACTTCATTTGTTATTTTTCATGCATTTACTAATTATTCTGAGCTATAACACCCTTAAATTGAAAAGCATTTCAAATGAACTCTGAAAAGGTTGAAAGTTGGCATGGTATCATCATTTCATCCACGTAGCATGTGCAAGAAAGTTGACAGGGTTACGGCAAAAACTGGATGCACTTCGTGTACAAAACGGACAATCTCTTTCAAAGTATCAGGATTTCATACGAAAACTCGTCTGTTACAAAGGGATTTCATTTTTTAAAACTTATTTGAACTCCTGACTTTTTGTGTGTTCAAAATGCACCATTCAAAGCCACATCATCATTTTTCAATCCTTTCTGACTTCATTTGTTATTTTTCATGCATTTACTAATTATTTTGAGCTATAAGGCCCTAAAATTGAAAAGCATTTCAAATGAACTCTGAAAAGGTTGAAAGTTGGCATGGTATCATAATTTCATCCACATAGCATGTGCAAGAAAGTTGAGAGGGTTACTGGAAAAACTGGATGCACTTCGTGTACAAAACGGACAATCTCTTTCAAAGTATCAGGATTTCATACGGAAACTCGTCTGTTACAAAGGGATTTCATTTTTTTAACTTATTTGAACTCCTGACTTTTTGTGTGTTCAAAATGGACCATTCAAAGCCACATCATCATTTTTCAATCCTTTCTGACTTCATTTGTTATTTTTCATGCATTTACTAATTATTTTGAGCTATAAGACCCTAAAATTGAAAAGCATTTCAAATGAACTCTGAAAAGGTTGAAAGTTGGCATGGTATCATCATTTCATCCACATAGCATGTGCAAGAAAGTTGAGAGGGTTACGGCAAAAACTGGATGCACTTCGTGTACAAAACGGACAATCTCTTTCAAAGTATCAGAATTTCATACGGAAAACTCGTTTGTTACAATGGGATTTCATTTTTTAAAACTTATTTGAACTCCTGACTTTTTGTGTGTTCAAAATGCACCATTCAAAGCCACATCATCATTTTTCAATCCTTTCTGACTTCATTTGTTATTTTTCATGCATTTACTAATTATTTTGAGCTATAAGACCCTAAAATTGAAAAGCATTTCAAATGAACTCTGAAAAGGTTGAAAGTTGGCATGGTATCATCATTTCATCCACATAGCATGTGCAAGAAAGTTGAGAGGGTTACGGCAAAAACTGGATGCACTTCGTGTACAAAACGGACAATCTCTTTCAAAGTATCATGATTTCATACGGAAACTCGTCTGTTACAAAGGGATTTCATTTTTTTAAACTTATTTGAACTCCTGACTTTTTGTGTGTTCAAAATGCACCATTCAAGGCCACATCATCATTTTTCAATTCTTTCTGACTTCACTTGTTATTTTTCATGCATTTACTAATTATTTTGAGCTATAAGACCCTAAAATTGAAAAGCATTTCAAATGAACTCTGAAAAGGTTGAAAGTTGGCATGGTATCATCATTTCATCCACATAGCATGTGCAAGAAAGTTGAGAGGGTTACGGCAAAAGCTTGATGCACTTCGTGTACAAAACGGACAATCTCTTTCAAAGTATCAGGATTTCATACGGAAACTCGTCTGTTACAAAGGGATTTCATTTTTTAAAACTTATTTGAACTCCTGACTTTTTGTGTGTTCAAAATGCACCATTCAAAAGCCACATCGTCATTTTTCAATCCTTTCTGACTTCATTTGTTATTTTTCATGCATTTACTAATTATTTTGAGCTATAAGACCCTTAAATTGAAAAACATTTCAAATGAACTTGAAATTGAAAAACCCTACAAATGAACTCTGAAAAGGTTGAAAGTTGGCATGGTATCATCATTTCACCCACATAGCATGTGCTAAAAAGTTGAGAGGGTCCCAGCAAAAGGTGGATGCACTTCGTGAACAAAATGGACAATCTCTTTCAAAGTATTAGGGTTTCGGACGAAAACTAATCTGTTACAAAGGGATTTCATTTTCTTGAACTTATTTGAACTCCAGACTTTTTGTGTGTTGAAAATGAACCATTCAAAGCAGAGACTGATTTTGAATGGTGCATATTCAACACACAAAAAGTCTGTAAAGATCGCCAACCCCAACATAAAAAAATGAGCATAGATGCGCCTATAGAGAGAATTCAACCTAAATTCATAATAAATTTCTATGAATTTCAGAGAAATTCACTCTGAATTTAGGTCAAATTCCCTGTATAAGGGCATCTATTTTCATTTTGAGAGGAGCTCAACAGGGCAGAGAGGGACGGGCTTATAAACCGGTGTGAGCGCCCTTCGGTTGGCGAGGTGGGACTAAACTCTGACCGCAATGAGGACCAACCCTTTAGTCCCGGTTTGTGCCACAAACCGGGACTAACGGTCATGGGCTAGGGGCGAGGCGCATTGGTCCCGGTTCGTGCATGGAACCGGGACCAGTGGCCCACGTGGCCCGGCCGGCCCCCTGGGCTCACGAACCGGGATAGTTGCCTCCTTTGGTCCCGGTTCGTGAGCGAACCGGGATTAATGGTATTACGAGGGCCGAACCAATGCCCTGTTTTCTACTAGTGCATTAGGCTTCATCCTGCAATGACTGCTAGGACATGCGTCTAAATGAGAACAACGACAAAACCACTAATGTTGTTAGCGATGTTGAGATGAAAGATGTCGGGTATTGTTGGGGATATACCCCACGGTATTACCCGGCATCCCATGGAGGCTCTTCATAAGGCTAGTAATGTGGGCCGTAATTCAAACCCGAGGGGGCGACTGAAAGAAGAGGCCAGCTCGTGGGTCAGTATTTGGTGAGCCTGCCCAACAAGGAAGCTGTAAGGAATTTTCCCTTACTTGAAGGGCAAGATGAATAGGAAATAGACTAAGACATGGGTCGTAGTACGACTAGGACTCTGTTGTAAACTCAGGGCCTCGGCCTATATATAAAGGGGAGCCCCTGAGATAGAGAAGTTAAGTTACAAGCTCTCGAGTACTAGGTTAGCTAAGTAGCACCCTTGTGATCGAGATCCAAGCAATAATCAATCAAGCAGGAAGTAGGCTGTTACCTCCGCCGTGAGGGGCCAAATCTGGGTAAACCCGTGTCTCTTGATTCTGATCAACCCCGTTCAAGCTACTACCTAGCTGCGATGGCCTCATGACTAAGTCCTTTTTCGAGGACATCTGCCGTGACAAAACTACGACAGTTGGTGCCCACCGTGGGGCTATCGCTGGATGGTGTTGAGTTCTTGGAGGGAGCTCTCCCAGGGATCGAGGGATATGCGATCGGCCGCATGACCAAAAGTCGTCGCGACAAGCTCTACATCGATGATTCAGGCTGGGGCCCCGAGGCCGACTCAATTGTGTACGGGTACCGGGTTCCCTACGGCAAGATCCACGTTTTCATCAGTAAAATCAGTGAATTAGGACCGAGCCGGACATCTACACCCAAATCGTCGAGCTGGCTTAGTGCATGCTATCCGCCCGAGCTCAAGCCGGCCGGAATCACGTCTTCGTTGGCTTCACACAGGGAGTTGATCTCGCGGACAACTCCACGTCTGGTGGGGACACCCTCGTCTACTCTGACGGTGAGTCATCGATCGGGGACACTGAGTCAATCCTCCCGTTGCACGATGGTAGGCTTGGGGGCTACTCCGACGATGAGCCGGCTCCAGTCGACCACGAGCTGCTCCATCGAACCACCGTATACATGGCAGGCACTATGCCGGCTCTTAACTCTATGGAAGCACGTGCCGTGATGGGAACCGACACTTCAGCACCGGCTTCGAACGCGGCAGGCCCGATCAAACCGCCGGCTCAAGTCCTCGCAGAGTTGGTGGCCTCATTAACAACGCTCCTGGAGACACCGGTGACTGTGTAAAACTAGGCGGAACGCAATGTGGATACAACTGAACTTCACGAGCAGATGGCTAAGGCTCAGGAGGATATCAACACCGAGAACACTCGCATGGTGGAGCTGTAAGCTTAGATTCATGATGAGGTGGAGCGACTGAAGACAGAGGCCTGGCATATGGGCCTATGGTAGAACACATCTGATGTGGTTCATCAGAGGAGGCACATGAGCCGTCTACCCTCCAATTTTGAGCCCATGCGTTTGTTCAACACGCCGCAAGACACGCCCGTTCATTTCCAAATTTTGTTTTCACAAGAGACCCGCATAAATAGTGATAGATAAGTTGAAGCCAATGTATAGAATCCTCCCTCATGCCACTTCCGGAGCGCAATATCCGGACAATCCAGGATGAGCTGAATGGAAAGCATGATTTTGTTGGAAATATGCCCTAGAGGCAATAATAAAGTGGTTATTATTATATTTCCTTAATCATGATAAAGGTTTATTATTCATGCTAGAATTATATTGATTGGAAACTTAAGTACATGTGTGAATACATAAGCAAATACCAAGTCCCTAGTATGCCTCTACTAGACCACTACTAGGGAAAAGCCTAGGGTAGCGCATGTTAAAGGCGTACTAGTGGCGCGAGGGGGGGAGGAGGGGGGCACTACTGATGCGGCGCTACAGCTAATGCTAACTAGTAGTGCGGGCTTGACGCGCTACTACTATCCTGCATAGCAGTAGCGCGATGTGGACGCCAGACGCTACTACTAGACCTTCCTAGCAGCAGCGTGTTTGTTCCACCCGGCGCTACTACTATTGGGAAACGTAGCATGCAATTCCAAAAAAAGAAATCCTACGCTCACGCAAGACCTATCTAGGAGATGCATAGCAACGAGAGGAGAAGAGTGTGTCCACGTACCCTCGTAGATCAAAAGCGGAAGCGTTTGACAACGCGGTTGATGTAGTCGAACTTCTTCTAGATCCGACCGATCAAGCACCGAACGTACGACACCTCCGAGTTCTGCACATGTTCAGCTCGATGACGTCCCTCGTCCTCTTAATCCAGCAAAGGTGTCGAGGAAGAAGATGATTTCCATCAGCACGATGGCGTGATGACGATGATGGTGAAGTGATCCGTGTAGGGCTTCGCCTAAGCACTACGAAGATATAACCGGAGACGTAGACTCTGAAGGGGGGCGCCGCACACGGCTAACAATTGTTGCTATGTTCTATATGTCCCCTTCCGAGGATTAGAATATTTATTTGGATCACGGCGATCACTATAGATAGGTCGCGAGGAGATCCTCCCGAACCGGTGCGGCAGCCCACGCGATAAAATAGGGAAAAAAAAACTCTTCTCCCCCACTCTCGCACTCCACCCCGCAAC
Source organism: Aegilops tauschii subsp. strangulata (assembly GCF_002575655.3). Taxonomy (NCBI): domain Eukaryota; kingdom Viridiplantae; phylum Streptophyta; class Magnoliopsida; order Poales; family Poaceae; genus Aegilops; species Aegilops tauschii. The sequence continues at coordinate 148,888 of NW_027332461.1, read as the reverse complement.
CGCCCGCATCCCCGGATCCCCGCCGCCGAGCCCCTCCCCCGATCCCCACGCTGCTTTCGCCCCCCTCCCCCTGATCCCCACGCGGCCGCGCCCCTCCCCCGTGACCCCCGCCGCCGCGCCCCATCCCTGGAGACACCCCCCCCCCCCCCCCCCCCCCCCCCCCCCCGCCGCGGCCCGTCCCCGGAGACCCCCGTCCGCGCCCCCCTAACCGGATCCGGCCGATGCGCCACCCCCGTCCACGAATCCGACTACCGCGCTGCCTCCGGCCCGGATTCGATCCGCCCGCCGCCTGCCGCCACCATGCAACGACCGTGATGCCGTTTCTTGGACATGGCCGCGCCTCCTGCCTCTGGTGCGCCGCCGTGCCTCCCCTGCCATCCAAGGCTGCCCCAGCCTCGCCTAGCTCCTCCTGCCGGCGACGACCTCCTGCCATGTGCGCCTCCTCCCTGCTCCGCCCCGGCCACGAGCGCCTCCCTGGTTTCTCTGTACGCCGTCGTGGCACCCGCCACCACCGACGGCAATGCCTGACAGTGTACCGCCGTGGCCAACCACCAGCCTCCTCCTGGCCCCCACCTGCTTCGCCCGCCCGTTGCCATGTTGAACTTCTCTTGGAGGCCGCTGTGACCTTCCTGAGTTTGGTGCATATTTGGTTTTTTTGTTGCTCGACAGTGAGTCACTGTTGATCTCCTTGAGATCTCTCGTTCTTCCTACAAACAATGCCAGGTTCAGTTTTGGTGGCTTGACGCTGCATGCTCTGGGTGCTACTTGAACTGCATGCTGCATCTATGACACCTTCTCCTCCTAGTCCTCAATCAATGGACACAACATGGCTATAATGTTCCTGCTATTCAGATTACTCTGAATTTGTATGGTGGCTTTAAAAAGTTCAGCTCGGCGCCATGTGGGACGCTGCAGAGCTGCCGTGGTGACCATGCTTAGGTGAGGTCGAGGCGCTGGAGTCCGGCGGCGCTGCTGCATGCTGCGTGCTCTTTCTTGCTGAGGTCGAGCAGCTGGAGTGCGGTGGTGTACATGCTCGTCACCCTCGTAGAGTCTGGCGCTGCTCTTGGCTTCATCTTCTTGTTGTTTGTCTAACCGTGAGAGAGAGCATGTATTTTCTCTTCCTGTACACTTACTACTCTAAATAATTGGATCCCGTCAGTAGGTTGGTGTTCTACTAATAATGCAGCGTAATTAACAGTCTACCAGATGAGAAATTGTGTTTGGGTTGCACTGTCGCTAGTGCATTCAGCTTTGCTGAAAGAAAGTTAAAAATTTGGTAACGCTAGAGGTGCTTTGGCATAGTGTTGAGGATATGCATGCAGCCCATACCCTGATGCGTTGACCAAAAATGTTGAATGGCCTTAAGGCCCATTTAGCGTAAAAGAAATTAGCTGCAAAAAATTCAAGAAGTTCTATACAGCAAGTCTAGAGACGTACAGTGAGAAGTTCCACTAAAAAAAATTACGCCAGGTACTACGGTTATGCGTCGTTGGAGGTGAACTTCTATTATGCCTGTATGCGTTCAACTAATGCTAAAAGACATCATTAGAGAAAACTGCATGCCGCAGCCGTGCCCCTTTCCGCAGCACAGCCCATCATTACGTCCGTACACAGCCAGCCACCACGCAACTCGTCCAGCGCGGGTGCAGCACCACTGCTGCTCACATCCTTGACCCCCCTTGCTGTCGTCTTCCAAACTCAGGGCACCAGTCGTGGCAGGTAGCGAGAAGCAAGCAGAAGTCCCGCTGGTTCATCTTAAATGCTGCCTCTACTCCATGTTACGTATAGGGAAACCATGTCTTGTCGGTTCTCTCGATTTTCCTAGATGAGGTTGCAGCTTGAGCTCACTTCAGAAGTTTCAGCTGGAGAAAAAACCAAAAAGTTCAAATTAAAATAACATGGTAGTTTGATGTTTATATACCAAGAAGAAAACTAGCATCATCTAGAAAAAATATGTTAACTCCCGAAGTTCAAATTTGATAACTTGGCTATTTTGAAGAAAATGATATCGGTGCACAAAACAATTCCTGTGAATTTTGCCGTTACTAAAAAATAATAACTAAAAGGAATTGAGTTTTCGCTCAAGTGAACACAAATAAATATGAGCGGTTCTATGTTATAATGAATAATTGAAAAAGCACCAATAAGTCCAGGATTAAAAAAAATGAGCAGTTCAATGTTTATATAAAATTCAGATTTTCCTCGTTATTGAAGAATGAAAACAAGAAGTAAAAAAAAAACAAGTTCAAATTTTCAAAATAGAGCATTTCATCAATCACAAAATAGGATTTTCACAATGTAAAAATAAAACGCTAGAAGTTCAAATTTAAATACGACCGGTTCAATATTTATTACAAAATTAGGATTTTTTCGTTACTACAAAAAATAAATCAAGAAGTCCAAATTACGAAAATAGAGAAGTTCGATATTTATAAAAATCTCAGATTTTCCTTGTTACTAAAGAATAAACACGAAGAACTTCAAATTAAAATAAAGGAGTAGTTCGATGTATATGGAAAACTGGAATTCTTTCTGTTTCTAGGAAAAATAAAAGTAAGAAATTCAATTTTAAGAAAATTGTATGATTCTAAAACCATATATTTTTCTCCGAAGAATAAAACTAATAGAGAAGTTCAAAATTTATAGAAAATTCAGATTTTTCCTCGTTACTAAAGAATAAAATGAAGAAGTTCCTATTTAAATAGGAGAGCGGTTCAATATTTATTACAAAACTAGTATATTTCCGTTACTAGCAATTAAAAACCATGAAGTCCAAATTATAAAAATAGAGAAATCCAATATTTATAAAAAACTCAAGTTTTCCTTGTTACTAAATAAAAAAAAATGAACAAGTTCAACTTAAAATAAGGGAGTAGTTTGATGTATACAGAAAACTCAAATGCTTCCCGTTTCTAGAAAAAACTAAGAGTATGAAGTTCAATTAAGGAAAAAAAGGTTTGATGCTTATTTAAAAACATTTTTTTTCTCAAAGAATATGTGGCCGAAGTTCAACGTGAAAACAGCGCGCAGTTTAATTACTATACAGAATGCGTTTCGGATGAGAATAAAATAATACAAAAGTAAAAGCCTACAATGTTTGTTGCAAGAAGTTCACGTGTTCCACCTGCATGGTTAAAAAATTATATTACGAGACATCCGACCTTCAATTATATGTTAAAAAAGAGTGGAAAAAACAACAACACTTTTGCCATTTTAAAACTGCTCTCAAACGACAACAAATTTGTAATACCTGTCTACACCAAAAAGTTGCTCCTATTCATAAGCTTTCCAACATTATATTATAAGCTTTCCAACACGTTTTTATGTATTAAAAAAATTCTCTGTTAAAATAAACCTAGAAGTTCAAATTTAAAAACGGGGCGGCTCGATGTCTATTAGAAAGTTGGGTTTTTTTTTCCGTTACTAAAATAAATAAAATCAGGAAGTCCAAATTAAAAAGATAAAGAAATTCGATGATTATAGAAACTTAGATTTTCCTCTTTATTAAAGAATAGAAACAAGAAGTTCAACTTTTAATAATAGAGCGCTTCAAAAATTCATAAAAAATAAAGAAATAAAACCAGGAAGTCCATATTAAAAAGATGGAGAAGTTCGATGATTATAGAAAACTCAGATTTTCCTCATTATTAAAAAATAGAAACAAGAAGTTCAAAAATAAAATAACAAGAAGTTCAACTTTTAAAAATAGAGCCCTTCAAAATTCATAAAAAATGATTAAGAAATTCAGATTAATATTCATAAAAAACTTAGATATTTTCACATAACCAAGAGAGGTTCAGATTGATAACTGCCAGAAGTTCACGTACTACATGGTGTGCATTTGGTATTAAAAAATATAAAAGCAAAGGCTAAATTTTTTGTTGTTGCTATAAGTTCAAGTCCTCCGACGGAGAAAGTTAAAAAAATTATTGTGAGAGAGGTTTGTACAAAAGGAATATCATTTGTCTAACAGTGACGAATGAACGAAAAAATTACAAATAAAAATACGTCACAGAAGTTCAACGTGAAAACAGCAGGAAGTTCAACTACTACCGTGAATGAATTTTAGATGAAAAACTTTTAAAATCGTTGCGAGTATAAAAAAAGATCAACACGGGAAAGTTGCATGTTTATAGCAGTTTTCCATCGGTATATCACTTGCTCAATTCCAGTGAGTGGATGGAGAGCTACGAGGAGTGGATGGAGAGCTACGAGCAAAAAAAGCACGTGAAAAACAGAGTGAAGTTCAAGTAAACATGCCGAGAAGTTCGAGTTCTTCACACGGTGCATTTGAGAAGAACCTGTTTCGTGATAAAGCCAGAACGAATGATCTTGCTGTTTTTGAAATTACTTGAAAACGGCTAGGAATTAGATAGAACCATCAACATGAAAAAGTTTCGCATTTTCTGTAGCTTTTCAGTGGTATATTATTTGCGCAATTCCGATAAAATTTGTAGAAATTACGGCTAAAATACATTTTTAGCCATTTTCAAAACTGACATAAAACTGTAATGAATTAGGAGAAACAATATATACCAAAAAGTTTCGCATTTCCTCAAGCTTTCTAACTCCATATCATTTACTGCATTCGGACAGACGGTTAAAAAATTAGGTCAAAAATACAAACTCGGTGAAATTTGTACCGTTTTCTAAATTACTCGTAAACCGTTAAAAATTAGGAAACACTTTCAACATGAAAAAGTGGCGCATTTTCATAAGATTTCCAACGCAATACCATTTGCCTCAATTGGATTAGCCATTTAGAAATGACATCGAAAATACGAACTCGACTGTTCGGATTGCGATATTTTACGATTTTCCAAATTACTTTTTAACCATAGGGAACTAGAGAAAACTTTTAACATGTGGCAGGAGTGGTTTTGCAGCTTCTTTCCAATGCCATATTATTTTCCTCATTCCGATAAATGGTTTAGAAATACGATCAAAAATACGATTCATGTTTTTTGTATGAAGAAAAAATGGTTTTCAAAATTGCTCTTAAACCACTTACATTTTGTCAAAAATTTAAATTGGGTCATGATACTGGTGTCCATAGCTTTCCAACGGTATATCGCAAGCCGAAAGTTCAACCTAGCATTGGGAGAAGTTCAGGTCGAACAACTCAGGCGGAAAAATTGCAAAAACGCAATTTCATCACAACCCGAGAGCATAATCCGTCAACGAGCGAGATTCCTATTTAAAACTAGTATTTAGTTGCTAAAAAACAATTTTATATTACACTAACATCATATAGAACATGACTAACCAAAATAATTCGCGGGGGAAGGCACGGTTGAGAAGATAGCCTGAAGGTCGGGTCCGTAGAGAGAGAAGTTCAGGCGCGTTACTCAGGCAAATCAGGTATATATATATATATATATATATATATAGGAAAATCATTGCTTTCAACCGACCGAAAAGATGACTCGCATCAACCGCCTTCTGCGCACGCCACGCGTCACGGTGGGCCCGCCAGCTGCCCAACCTTATCTCCTCGTCTCCCGTGGTCACGAGAACCACTCATTCTTTTGAACGAGCTCGATCCCTATTTTTGTCCCGCACCTGCTACCAGCTCTCTCCGCCATGGCTCCGCCCAAGCTCTGCTTTCGAGTCCACAGTCAAGTGGGCTCGCCGGCGGCTGCAACGCATTCCTCGGTGCAGCACCACTCATTTTTTTCATAGAGCTGGATCCCCTGTTTGTCCCTCACCTCTTGCCATGGCTATTCCCCAAGCTCTCTCCACCATTGCTGTTGCTCAAGCTCTCTCTGCCATGGCCTACTGCCCAAGCTCCAAGCACTGCTTCCCAAGTTCAACACGCCGGTGTTGCAATGCGGCTCGTCGGCGTGCTGCAACGCAGCCTCGTTTTTCGTGTCTTGTCTTGCCGGCGTTGCAATGCATTGCTCATCGACGGTCTGCTGGTCCTGCGATGCAACGTTCGATGGTGCTGCAGGCGCTGCGACATGGAGATCGTCGGCTGCTGCCGGTTGTGCAACACAGCCTCGTCGTTGACTCGATGCTACAATGCGCGCTCGTCGGTGATTCCCTGCTGCGACACGGCGCTCGTCGGTGCCGACTGCCGATGCTGTGAAGCGGAGCACGTCGGCGTTAGCGACGCTGCTATGCAGCACTCGCGAGGCTGCGCGGCACTGGGGTGCTGCGACCAGAGAATCTCGTCGGCGACCGAAGCTGTAATGCAACGTGTTCTGCTGCCCGTCGGCGGCGGAGCTGTAATGCAACATGGGCGCAGCTGCAACGCGCGGATCTCACTGGCGGCGGAGCTGCAATGCTACTCGTGTGGCGCCACGACTTCCTGATCTCGCTGGCGAAGGAAACTGCAATGCAACGGGCTGTTTTTGCTGTGGGGGATTTGACCCGTGGTGCATGGCCGGTGCAGGTACTTACACGGGAGGAGGGGAGGACCAGGTTGTTGACGACGAGCGACGGACGATGGAGTCAATTTCAGGCTTGGAAAGAGGAAGGATGCACGTGGTCTAGCTGGCTTAAATCAAACGGCTGCGCGCCTTTCATCGAACGGCTAGCTAGGCGGTTTAGAATTTGACTCCTGTCAACCGGATGACGCGTAGCACTGGCCATATATATATATATATACGGATTGACTCTTCATCACCCTGGGTGAGGAATAGTTATTCTTCACCCCCCTCTATTTTACCATTAATGCATCGTAATTTTACGTTTCGTAAGTTTTGTCTTATTTCTGACGTAAAAAGAGACCGTAAGAAAATATATAATCGTCGTAAAAAATATTTTATGTTATGTAAAATTACAAACGTAAAAACATAGTGTAAAATACACATAAACTGCAAATTTTCTTGTCTTATGCCCTATATTTTTATTTTTTATGCCAAATTTTACGTAGTGAATCAATAAGAATGTAACTATTTGAATTCCAAACGTAATTTAATTATGAAATGATCGTAAGATTACCTCGGGTGAAGAATAATTTATTCTGCACCCTGGGTGATGAATAGTAACACTATATATATGAGGAATCCTACTTGGGGGCCTCCTCCAATTCAGCCTCCCCCCTTTCTTCTTTAGTCGGAGAGAAAAGGGAAGGGGGAAGGAGAGAAGGAAGGGGGGCCGAACCCCTTCCCCTCCTTATCCTATTCGGCCACATGCCTAAGGGGGGGGGGGAGCCACCCCTTGTGGGCTGATGTGCTCCCCTCTTATGGCCCATATGGCCCATATCTTCCCCCGGGGGTTCCGGTAACCCCCCCGGTACTCCGATAAATACCCGATATTGTCCGGAACACTTCCGGTGTCCGAATACTATCATCCTATATATCAGTCTTTACCTCTCGACCATTTCAAGACTCCTCGTTATGTCCGTGATCTCATCCGGGACTCTGAACAACATTCGGTCACCAAATCACATAACTCATATAATACTAAATCGTCATCGAATGTTAAGCGTGCGGACCCTACGGGTTCGAGAACTATGCAGACATGACCGGGACACCTCTCCTGTCAATAACCAACAGCGGAACCTAGATGCTCATATTGGTTCCTACATATTCTACGAAGATCTTTATCGGTCGAACCGTTATGACAACATACGTTATTCCCTTTGTCATCGGCATGTTACTTGCCCGAGATTCGATTGTCGGTATCTTCATACCTAGTTCAATCTCGTTACCGGCAAGTCTCTTTACTCGTTCCATAATACATCATCCTACAACTAACTCATTAGTCACTTTGCTTGCAAGGCTTCTTATGATGTGTATTACCGAGAGGGCCCATAGATACCTCTCCGATACTCGGAGTGACAAATCCTAATCTCGATCTATGCCAACCCAACAAACACCTTCGGAGATACCTATAGAGCATCTTTATAATCACCCAGTTACGTTGTGACGTTTGATAGCACACAAGGTATTCCTCCAGTATTCGGGAGTTGCATAATCTCATAGTCAAATGAATATGTATATGACATGACGAAAACAATAGCAATAAAACTAAATGATCAATATGCTAAGCTAACGGATGGGTCTTGTCCATCACATCATTCTCCTAATGATGTGATCCCGTTCATCAAATGACAACACATGTCCATGGTTAGGAAACTTAACCATCTTTGATTAACGAGCTAGTCCAGTAGAGGCTTACTAGGGACACGGTGTTTTGTCCGCGTATCCACACATGTATCAAGTTTCCGGTTAATACAATTCTAGCATGAATAATAAACATTTATCATGATATAAGGAAATATAAAATGACAATACTATGGATAATATATCAATCTTTATGTCTCGACCATTTCAAGACTCCTCGTCATGTCCGTGGTATCATTGGGGACTCCGAACAACCTTCGGTCATCAAAGCACATAAACTCATAATACAAATCGTTATCGAACGTTAAGCATGTGGACCCTACGGGTTCGAGAACTATGTAGACATGACTGAGACACATATCTGGTCAATAAACGATAGCGGAACCTGGATGCTCATATTGGATCCTACATATTCTACAAAGATCTTTATCGGTCAAACCGCATAACAACATACGCTGTTCCCTTTGTCATCGGTATGTTACTTGCCCGAGAATCAATTGTCGGTATCCTCATACCTAGTTCAATCTCATTACCGACAAGTATCTTTACTCGTTCTGTAATGCATCATCCCGTAACTAACTCATTAGTCACATTGCTTGCAAGGCTTATAGTGATGTGCCTTACCGAGAGGGCCCAGAGATACCTCTCTGATACTCGGAGTGACAAATCCTAATCTCGATCTATGCCAACTCAACAAACACCATCGTGTAGACCATCTTTATAATCACCCAGTTACGTTGTGATGTTTGATAGTACACAAGTTGTTCCTCCCGTATTCAGGAGTTGCATAATCTCATAGTCAGAGGAACATGTATAAGTCATGAAGAAAGCAATAGCAATAAAACTAAATGATCATTATGCTAAGCTAACGGATGGGTCTTGTCCATCACATCATTCTCTAATGATGTGATCACGTTCATCAAATGACAACACATGTCTATGGCTAGGAAACTTAACCATCTTTGATTAACGAGCTAGTCAAGTAGAGGTATACTAGGGACACTCTGTTTTGTCTATGTATTCACACTTGTATTGAGTTTCCGGTTACTATAATTCTAGCATGAATAATAAACATATATCATGATATAAGGAAATATAAATAACAAATTAATTATTGCCTCTAGGGCATATTTCCTTCAGTCTCCCACTTGCACTAGAGTCAATAATTTAGTGCACGTCGCCATGTGATTTAACATCAATAGTTCACATCGTCATGTGATTTAACACTCTATAGTTCACATCGCCATGTGATTAACACCAAAGAGTACTAAGGTGTGACCATGTTTTGGTTGTGAGAGAGGTTTAGTCAATGGGTCTGCCACATTCAGATCCATATGTATTTTGCAAATTTTTATGTCTATAATGCTCTGTACGGAGCTACTCTAGCTAAATGCTCCCACTTTCATTATGTATCCAGATTGAGACTCAGAGTCATCCAGATCGGTGTCAAAGCTTGCATCGACGTAACTCTTTACGACGAACTCTTTATCACCTCCATAACCGAGAAATATTTCCTTAGTCCTCTAAGGATAATTTTGACCAATGTCCAGTGATCTACTTCTAGATCACTCTTGTACTCCCTTGCCAAACTCAGGGCAGGGTATACAATAGGTCTGGTACACAGCATGGCATACTTTATAGAACCTATGGCTGAGGCATAGGGAATGACTTTCATTCTCTCTCTATATTCTGCCGTGGTCGGGCTTTGAGTCTTTCTCAACTTCACACCTTGCAACACAGGCAAGAACTCCTTCTTTGACTGTTCCATTTTGAACTACTTCAAAATCTTGTCAAGGTATGTACTCATTGAAAAAAACTTATCAAGCATCTTGATCTATCTCTATAGATCTTGATGCTCAATATGTAAGCAGCTTCACCGAGGTCTTTCTTTGAAAAACTCCTTTTAAATAATCCTTTATGCTTTCCAGAAAATTCTACGTTATTTCCGATCAACAATATGTCATTCACATATACTTATCAGAAAGGCTGTAGTGCTCCCACTCACTTTTTGTAAATACATGCTTCACTGCAAGTCTGTATAAAACTATATGCTTTGATCAACTCATCAAAGCGTATATTCCAACTCCAAAATGCTTGCACAAGTCCATAGATGGATCGCTGGTGCTTTGCGCACTTTGTTAGCACCTTTAGGATTGACAAAACCTTCTGGTTGCATCATATACATCTCTTCTTTAATAAATCCATTAAGGAATGCAGGTTTGACATCTATTTGCCAGACTTCATAAAATGCGGCAATTGCTAACATGATTCGTACAGACTTAAGCATCGATACGAGTGAGAAAATCTCATGGTAGTCAACACCTTGAACTTGTCGAAAAACCTTTTTCGACAATTCGAGCTTTGTAGATAGTAACACTACTATCAGCGTCTGTCTTCCTCTTGAAGATCCATTTTATTCTCTATGGCTTGCCGATCGGGCAAGTCAACCAAAGTCCATACTTTGTTCTCATACATGGATCCTATCTCAGATTTCATGGCCTCAAGCCATTTTGCGGAATCTGGGCTTATCATCGCTTCCTCATAGTTTGTAGGTTCGTCATGGTCAAGTAACATGACTTGTAGAACAGGATTACCGTACCACTCTGGTGGGGACCTTACTCTAGTTGACCTACGAGATTTGGTAGTAACTTGATCTGAAGTTTCATGATCATCATCATTAGGTTCCTCACTAATTGGTGTAGGCATCACTGAAATTGATTTCTGTGATGAACTACTTTCCAATTCGGGAGAAGGTACAATTACCTCATCAAGTTCTACTTTCCTCCCACTCACTTCTTTCGAGAGAAACTCCTTCTCTAGAAAGGATCCATTCTTAGCAACAAAGATCTTGCCTTTGGATCTGTGATAGAAGGTGTACCCAACATTTTCTTTTGGGTATCCTATGAAGACGCACTTCTCCGATTTGGGTTCGAGCTTATCAGGTTGAAGCTTTTCACATAAGCATTGCAGCCCCAAACTTTAAGAAATGACAACTTAGGTTTCTTGCCAAACCATAGTTCATATGGTGTCGTGTCAACGGATTTAGATGGTGCCCTATTTAACGTGAATGCAGTTGTCTCTAATGCATAACCCCAAAACGATAGTGGTAAATCGGTAAGAGACATCATAGATCGCACCATATCTTATAAAGTACGGTTACGACGTTCGGACACACCATTATGCTGTGGTGTTCCAGGTGGCAGGAGTTTGTGAAACTATTCCACATTATTTTAATTGAAGACCAAACTCGTAACTCAAATATTCGCCTCCGCGATCAGATCATAGAAACTTTATTTTCTTGTTATGATGATTTTCCACTTCACTCTGAAATTCTTTGAACTTTTCAAATGTTTCAGACTTACGTTTCATCAAGTAGATATACCCATATCTGCTCAAATCATCTGTGAAGGTCAGAAAATAACGATACCCGCCGCGAGCCTCAATACTCATCGGACCGCATACATCGGTATGTATTATTTCCAATAAGTCAGTGGCTCGCTCCATTGTTCCGGAGAACGGAGTATTGGTCATCTTGCCCATGAGGCATGGTTCGCAAGCATCAAATGATTCATAATCAAGTGATTCCAAAAGTCCATTCGTATGGAGTTTCTTCATGTGCCTTACACCAATATGACCTAAACGGCAGTGCCACAAGTATGTTGCACTATCATTATCAACTTTGCATCTTTTGGCATCAATATTATGGATATGTGTATCACTACGATCGAGATTCAATAAACCATTTATATTAATTGTATGACCATAGAAGGTTTTATTCATGTAAATAGAACAACAATTATTCTTTGACTTAAATGAATAATCGTATTGCAATAAACATGATCCAATCATATTCATGCTCAACGCAAACACCAAATAACATTTATTTTAGGTTCAACACTAATCCCAATGGTAAAGGGAGTGTGCGATGGTGATCTTATCAACCTTGGAATCACTTCCAACACACATCATCAGCTTGCCTTTAACTAGTCTCTGTTTATTTTGCAACTCCTGTTTCGAGTTACTACTCTTAGTAACTGAACTAGTATTAAATACCGAGGGGTTGCTATAAACACTAGTAAAGTACACATTAATAACATGTATATCACATATACCTTTGTTCACTTTGCCATCCTTCTTATCCTCCAAGTATTTGGGGTAGTTCCGCTTTCAGTAACCATTTCTTTTGCAGTAGAAGCACTCAGTTTCAGGCTTGGGTCTTGCTTTGGGCTTCTTCATGTGAGTGGCAACTTGCTTGCCATTCTTCTTGAAGTTCCCTTTCTTTCCCTTGCCCTTTTACTTGAAACTAGTGGTCTTGTCAACCATCAACACTTGATGCTTTTTCTTGATTTCTACCTTTGCTGATTTCAGCATCGCGGAGAGCTTGGGAATCGTTTGCATTATCCTTTGCATATTATAGTTCATCACAAAGTTCTAGTAACTTGGTTATAGTGACTAGAGAACTCTGTCAATCACCATCTTATCTGGAAGATTAACTCCCATTGATTCAAGTGATTATAGTACCCAGACATTCCGAGCACATGCTTACTAGCTAAGCTATTCTCCTCCATCTTGTAGGCAAAGTACTTTGTCAGAGGTCTCATACCTCTTAACATGGGCATGAGTCCGAAATACCAATTTCAACTCTTGGAACATCTCATATGCTCCATGTCGTTCAAAACATTTTTGAAGTCCCGGTTCTAAGCCGTAAAGCATGGTGCACTAAACTATCAAGTAGTCATCATACCGAGCTTGTCAAGCGTTCATAACGTCTGCATCTGCTCCTGCAATAGGTCTATCACCTAGCGGTGCATCAAGGACATAATTCTTCTGTGCAGCAATGAGGATAATCCTCAGATCACGGACCAAGTCTGCATCATTGCTACTATCATCTTTGAACTTATTTTTCTCTAGGAACATATAAAAAATAAACGGGGAGCTACATCGCGAGCTATTGATCTACAACATAGATATTCTAATACTATCAGGACTAAGTTCATGATAAATTAAAGTTCAATTAATCATATTATTTAAGAACTCCCACTTAGATAGACATCCCTCTAGTCATCTAAATGAGCACGTGATCCATATCAACTAAACCATGTCCGATCATCACGTGAGATGGAGTAGTTTGCAATGGTGAACATCAATATGTTGATCATATCTACTATATGATTCACGTTCGACCTTTCGGTCTCAGTGTTCCGAGGCCATATCTGCATATGCTAGGCTCGTCAAGTTTAACCCGAGTATTCTGCATGTGCAAAACTGGCTTGCACCCATTGTATGTGAACATAGAGCTTATCACACCCGATCATCACGTGGTGTCTCAGCACGAAGTACTGTCGCAACGGTGCATACTCAGGGAGAACACTTATACCTTGAAATTTTAGTAAGGGATCATCTTATAAAGCTACCGTTGTACTGAGCAAAATAAGATGCATAAAGGATAAACATCACATGCAATCAATATAAGTGATATGATATGGCCATCATCATCTTGTGCCTTTGATCTCCATCTCCAAAGCACCGTCATGATCACCATCGTCACCGGCTTGACACCTTGATCTCCATCGAAGCATCGTTGTCGTCTCGCCAACTATGGCTTCTACGACTATCGCCACCGCTTAGTGATAAAGTAAAGCAATTACATGGCGATTGCATTAATACAATAAAGCGACAACCATAAGGCTCCTGCCAGTTGCCGATAACTTTTAAAAAACATGATCATCTCGTATAAAAATTTAGATATCATCACGTCTTGACCATATCACATCACAGCAAGCCCTGCAAAAACAAGTTAGACGTCCTCTACTTTGTTGTTGCATGTTTTACGTGGCTGCTACGGGCTTAGCAAGAACCATTCTTACCTACAACGATTTTTTAACCTTCAACAAGGACCGGGCGTAGTCACACTCGATTCAACTAAAGTTGGAGAAACACACACCCACTAGCCACATGTGTGCGAAGCACGGCGGTAGAACCAGTCTCATGAACGCGGTCGTGTAATGTCGGTCTGGGCCGCTTCATCCAATAATACCGCCGAATCAAAGTATGACATGCTGGTAAGCAGTATGACTATTATCGCCCACAACTCTGTGTGTTATACTCGTGCATATAACATCTAAGCATAGACCTGGCTCGGATGCCACTGTTGGGGAACGTAGTATTTCAAAAAAATTGCCTACGATCACGCAAGATCTATCTAGGAGAAGCATAGCAACGAGCGGGGAGAGTGTGTCCACGTACCCTCGTAGACCGAAAGCGGAAGCGTTTAGTAACGCGGTTGATGTAGTCAAACGTCTTTGCGATCCAACCGATCAAGTACCGAACGCACAACACCTCCGCGATCTGCACACGTTCAGCTCGGTGACGTCCCTTATACTCTTGATCCAGCTGAGGCCGAGGGAGAGTTTCGTTAGCACGATGGCATGGTGACGGTGATGATGAAGTTACCGGTGCAGGGCTTCGCCTAAGCACTACCACGATATGACCGAGGTGTAAAACTATGGAGGGGGGCACCGCACATGGCTAAAGATCAACTTGTGTGTCTATGGGGTGCCCCCTCCCCCGTATATAAAGGAGGGGAGGAGCAGGCCGGCCGGCCCTAGGGGGCGCGCCCAAGGAGGGGAGTCCTACTAGGACTCCAAATCCTAGTAGGATTCCACCAGGAGGGAGAGAGGGGGAAGGAAGGAGAGGGAGAGGGAGTAGGAAAGGGGGGTGCCGCCCCCTTCCTTTGTCCAATTCGGACTCCAAGAGGGGGTGCGGCCTGCCCTGGCTGCCCTCCTCTCTCTCCAATAGGGCCCATGGTGGCCCACTAGTTCCCCCGGGGGGTTCCGGTAACCCCTCCGGCACTCTGGTTTTACCCGAAACTATCCGGAACACTTCCGGTGTCCGAATAACATGGTCCAATATATCAATCTTTATGTCTCGACCATTTCGAGACTCCTCGTCATGCCCGTGATCTCATCTGGGACTCCGAACAACCTTCGGTCATCAAATCACATAAACTCAAAATACAAATCATCATCGAACGTTAAGTGTGCGGACCCTACGGGTTCGAGAACTATGTAGACATGACTGAGACACATCTCCGGTCAATAACCAATAGCGGAACCTGGATGCTCATATTGGCTCCTACATATTCTACGAAGATCTTTATCTGTTAAAGCGCATAACAACATACGTTGTTCCCTTTGTCATCGGTATGTTACTTGCCCGAGATTCGATCGTCGGTATCCTCATACCTAGTTCAATCTCGTTACCGGCAAGTCTCTATACTCGTTTCGAATGCATCATCCCGTAACTAACTCATTAGTCACATTCCTTGCATGGCTTATAGTGATGTGCATTACCGAGAGGGCCCAGAGATACCTCTCCGATACTCAGAGTGAAAAATCCTAATCTCGATCTATGCCAACTCAACAAACACCATCGGACACACCTGTAGAGCATCTTTATAATGACCCAGTTACGTTGTGACGTTTGATAGCACACAAGGTGTTCCTCCAGTATTCGGGAGTTGCATAATCTCATAGTCAGAAAACATGTATAAGTCATGAAGAAATCAATAGCAATAAAACTAAACGATCATTATGCTAAGCTAACGGATGGGTCTTGTCCATCACATCATTCTCTAATGATGTGATCCTATTCATCAAATGACAACACATGTCTATGGCTAGGAAACTTAACCATCTTCGATTAGCGAGCTAGTCAAGTAGAGGCATACTAGGGACACTCTGTTTTGTCTATGTATTCACACATGTATCAAGTTTCCGGTTAATACAATTCTAGCATGAATAATAAACATTTATCATGATATAAGGAAATATAAAAAACAACTTTATTATTGCCTCTAGGGCATATTTCCTTCAATTCGGACACCGGAATGGTTTCGGGAAGTATCAGATAAGTTTCGGAGTACCGGGAGGTTACCGGAAACCCCCGGGGAAGTATTGGGCCTTAATGGGCTTTAGTGGAAAGTTGAGAAGGGCCACAAGAGGAGGCAGCGCCCCCCCCATGGCAAGTCCGGATTGGACTAGGGAGGGGGCGCCCCCCTCTTTCCTTCTCCCTCTCTTCCTCCTTCCCTCTCTCCCCCTCTTGGAAAAAGGAAGGGGACTCCAACTAGGATTGGGAATCCTAGTTGGACTCCCCTATGGTGCACGCCCCCCTTGGCCGGCCAGCTCCTCCCCCCTCCTTTATATACGTGGGAAGGGGGCACCCCAAAGACACACCAAGTCTTCTCTTAGCCGTGTGCGGTGCCCTGCTACCTCTTGAGCACTGCGTTGGTTTTCCCTTGAAGAGGAAAGGGTGATACAGCAAAGTAGCGTAAGTATTTCCCTCAGTTTTGAGAAGCAAGGTATCAATCCAGTAGGAGTCCACGCGCGAGTCCCTCGCACCTACACAAACAAACAAGAACCTCGAAACCAATGCGATAAAGGGGTTGTCAATCCCTTCACGGTCACTTACGAGAGTGAGATCTGATAGAGATGATATGATAATATTTTTGGTATTTTTATGATAAAGATGCAAAGTAAAATAAACGGAAATAGAAATAGCAAAGTGTGGGAAGATTATTATGATGGCAAATAGACCCGGGGGCCATAGCTTTCACTATTGGCTTCTCTCAAGATAGCATAAGTATTGCGACGGGTAAACAAATTACTGTTGAGCAATTGATAGAATTGAGCATAGGTATGAGAATATCTAGGTATGATCATGTATATAGCCATCATGTCCGCGAAGAGTAGACCGACTCCTGCCTGCATCTACTACTATTACTCCATACATCGACCGCTATCCAACATGCATCTAGAGTATGTAGGTATGATCATGTATATAGGCATCACGTCCGAGACAAGTAGACCGACTCCTGCCTGCATCTACTACTATTACTCCACTCATCGACCGCTATCCAGCATGCATCTAGAGTACTAAGTTCATGAAAACAGAGTAACGCCTTAAGCAAGATGACATGATGTAGAGGGATAAATTCATGCAATATGATAAAAAAAACCCTATCTTTTTTATCCTCGATGGCAACAATACAATACGTGCCTTGCTGCCCCTACTGTCACTGGGAAAGGACACCGCAAGATTGAACCCAAAGCTAAGCACTTCTCCCATTGCAAGAAAGATCAATCTAGTAGGCCAAACCAAACTGATAATTCAAAGAGACTTGCAAAGATAACCAATCATACATAAAAGAATTCAGAGAAGATTCAAATATTGTTCATAGATAATCTTGATCATAAACCCACAATTCATCGGATCTCGACAAACACACTGCACAAGTAGATTACATCGAATAGATCTCCACAAGAGAGGGGGAGAACATTGTATTGAGATCCAAAAAGAGACAAGAAGCCATCTAGCTAATAACTATTGAGCCGAAGGTCTGAGGTAAACTACTCACACTTCATCGGAGAGGCTATGGTGTTGATGTAGAAGCCCTCAGTGATCAATGCCCCCTCCGGCGGAGCGTCGGAAAAGGCCCCAAGATGGGATCTCACGGGTACAGAAGGTTGCGGCAGTGGAAATAGGGTTTTGGCTCTGTATCTGATGTTTTCCGGGTACATGGGTATATATAGGAGGAAGAAGTACGTCGGTGGAGCAACAAGGGGCCCACGAGGGTGGAGGGTGCGCCTGGGGGGGGGGGGGTAGGCGCGCCCCCTACCTTGTGCCTTCCTCGTTCGTTGCTTTGCGTAGACTCCAAGTCCTTTGGATCACGTTTGTTCCGAAAATCACGTCCCGAAGGTTTCATTCCGTTTGGACTCTGTTTGATATTCTTTTTCTGCGAAACACTGAAACGGGCAAAAAATAGCAATTTGGGCTGGGCCTCCGGTTAATAGGTTAGTCCCAAAAATAATATGAAAGTGTATAATAAAGCCCAATAAACATCCAAAACAGAATATAATATAGCATGGAACAATAAAAAATTATAGATACGTTGGAGACGTATCAAGCATCCCCAAGCTTAATTCCTGCTCGTCCTCGAGTAGGTAAATGATAAAAACAGATTTTTTGATGTGGATGCTACTTGGCATGGTTTTTTATGTAACCCTCTTAATTATGGTATGAATATTCATATCCGAAAGATTCAAGATAATGGTTTAATATTGGCATAAAAGTAATAATACTTCAAGCATACTAACTAAGCAATTATGTCTTCTCAAAATAACATGGCCAAAGAAAGTTTATCCCTACAAAATCATATAGTTTGGTTATACTCCATCTTTGTCACACAAAATACTCAAATCATGCACAACCCCGGTTTCAGCCAAGCAATTGTTCATACTTTAGAATTTTCAAACTCTTTCAACTTTCACGCAATACATGAGCGTGAGCCATGGACATAGCACTATGGTGGAATAGAATAATGATAGGGGTTATGTGGAGAAGACAAAAGGGAGAAGATCGTCTCACATCAACTAGGCGTATCAATGGGATATGGAGATGCCCATCAATAGATATCAATGTGAGGAGTAGGGATTGCCATGCAACAGATGCACTAGAGCTATAAATGTATGAAAGCTCAACAAAATGCAACTAAGTGGGTGTGCATCCAACTTGCTTGCTCACGAAGACCTAGGGCATTTGAGGAAGCCCTTTGTAGGAATATACAAGCCAAGTTCTATAACGAAAAAATCCCACTAGTATATGAAAGTGACAAAACAAGAGACTCTCTATCATGAAGAACATGGTGCTACTTTGAAGCACAAGTATGAAAAAGGATAGTAGCATTGCCCCTTTTTATTTTCTCTTTTTTCCGGGCCTCTTTTTTTGGCCTTTTTTTGGGACAATGCTCTATGAATGATGATCATCACACTTCTATTCATTTACAACTCAATGATTACAACTCGATACTAGAACAAAGTATGACTCTATATGCATGCCTCTGGCGGTGTACCGGGATGGGCAATGATTCAAGAGTGACATGTATGAAATAATATGCATGGTGGCTTTGCCACAAATACGATGTCAACTACATGATCATGCAAGGCAATATGACAATGATGAAACGTGTCATGATAAACGGAACGGTGGAAAGTTGCATGGCAATATATCTCGGAATGGCTATGGAAATGCCATAATAGGTAGGTATGGTGGCTGTTTTGAGGAAGATATAAGGAGGTTTATGTGTGATAGAGCTTATCATATCACGGGGTTTGGATGCACCGGCGAAGTTTGCGCTAACACTCAAGGTGAGAAAAGGCAATGCACGGTACCGAAGAGGCTAGCAATGATGGAAGGCTAGCAATAATCCATGGACTCAACATTAGTCATAAAGAACTCACATACTTATTGCAAAAATCTACAAGTCATCAAAACCAAGCACTACACGCATGCTCCTAGGGGGGAGGTTGGTAGGAGTTAACCATCGCGCGCCGCCGACCTCCACACAAGGGATGACACTCAAAGAACATCTCATGTTTCAAATTTGTTACATAACGTCTACCATACGTGCATGCTACGGGATTTGCAAACTTCAACACAAGTATTTCTCAATTTCACAACTACTCAACTAGCACAACTTTAATATTACTACCTCCATATCTCAAAACAATCATCAAGCATCAAACTTTTCTTAGTATTCAACGCACTCATAAGAGAAATTTTTCTAAAGTTGAATACCTCGTATATTAGGATTAATTTCATGATTAAAGCAAATTACCATGCTGTTTTGTAGGACTCTCAAAATAATATAAGTGAAGCATGAGAGAACAATAGTTTCTATAAAAAAAATCCACCACCGTGCTCTAAAAGATATAAGTGAAGTACTAGAGCAAAAACTATATAGCTCAAAAGATATAAGTGAAGCACATAGAGTATTCTAATAAATTCCGAATCATGTGTGTCTCTCTTAAAAGGTGTGTACAGCAAGGATGATTGTGGTGAACTAAAAAGCAAAGAATCAAATCATACAAGACGCTCCAAGCAAAACACATATCATGTGGTGAATAAAAATATAGCTGCAAGTAAAGTTACCGATGGACGAAGACGAAAGAGGGGATGCCTTCCGGGGCATCCCCAAGCTTTGGCTTTTTGGTGTCCTTAGATTATCTTGGGGTGCCATGGGCATCCCCACTCTTAGGATCTTGCCACTCCTTGTTCCATAATCCATCAAATCTTTTACCCAAAACTTGAAAACTTCACAACACAAAACTTAACAGAAAATCTCATGAGCTCCGTTAGCGAAAGAAAACAAAACACCACTTCAAGGTACTGTAATGAACTCATTCTTTATTTATATTGGTGTTAAACTTACTGTATTCCAACTTCCCTATGGTTTATAAACTATTTTACTAGCCATAGATTCATCAAAATAAGCAAACAACACACGAAAAACAAAATCTGTCAAAAAGAGAACAGTCTGTAGTAATCTGTAACTAACGCAAACTTCTGGAACGCAAAAAATTCCACCAAATTAGGAAGTTCTAGATAATTTGTTTATTGATCTACTGCAAAAAGAATCAACTTATCACGTTCCTGTGATTTATGAAAACTAATCTCGTGCTCGCAAAGTTTCTGTTTTTTACAGCAGGATCAAATAACTATCACCGTAGGTTATCCTAACGGTTTTACTTGGCACAAACACTAACTAAAAGACAAAAATGAATCTAACCAGAGGCTAGATCAAATATTTATTCCCAAACAGAAGAAAAAAGAAAAAAACTAAAATAAAATTGGGTTGCCTCCCAACAAGCGCTATCGTTTAACGCCCCTAGCTAGGCATTGAGATTTCGATGGTGCTCACATGAAAGACAAGCATCGAAGCGCAAAGAGAGCATCATGAAACACATGAAAAACACATCTAAGTCTAACATACTTCCTATGCATAGGCATCTTATAAGCAAATACATTGTCATAGCAAGCAAAAACTAGCATATGCAAGGAAGCGGAAAGAAACAGTAACAATCTCAACATAACGAGAGGTAATTTATTATCATGAAAATTTCTACAACCATATTTTCCTCTCTCATAATAATTACATGTGGGATCATAAGAAAATTCAACAAAATAGCTATCACATGAAATATTTTCAACACGATCCACATGCATGCAAAGTTGATACTCCTCCAAAATAGTGGGATTAACATTACTAAAGTCATGACCTCTCCAAACCCACTTTTATCAAAAATACCATAAGATTGAACATTCTCCAAATATGTGGGATCTAAAGTTGACACTCTTCCAAACCCACTTTCAATAATATTGCAAACACTATTATCAATCTCATGTTCATCATGGGGCTTAAATGAATTTTCAAGATCATAAGAAGAATCACCCCAATCATGATCATTGCAACAAGTACAGGACATAGCAAAACTAGCATCCCCAAGCTTAGGGTTTTGCATATTATTAGCACAATTTACTTCAATAGAATTTATAATAAAATCATTGTAATAATGCTTTTTATTCAAAGATCTATCATGAATCTCTTCATAAAGTACTTCATCACAATTTTCAGATTCACGAATTTCAAGCAAAACCTCATAAAGATAATCTAGTGCACTCAACTCACTAGCAATAGTTTCATCATAATTGGATCTCTTAAAGAGATTAGCAAGTGGATGAGGATCCATAAACTTTTAGCAAGCAAAGATGCAAGCAAAAAGAAAGCACATGGTAACGCAAGATCGAACGGACGAAGGGCGAATAAAACGGCAAGGGTGAAGTGGGGGAGAGGAAAACGAGAGGCAAATGCCAAATAATGTAATGCGAGGGATAAGAGTTTGTGATGGGTACTTGCTATGTCTGACTTGTGCGTAGACTCACCGGCAACGGCGCCAGAAATACTTCTTGCTACCTCTTGAGCACTGCGTTAGTTTTCCCTTGAAGAGGAAAGGGTGATGCAGCAAAGTAGCGTAAGTATTTCCCTCAGTTTTGAGAACCAAGGTATCAATCCAGTAGGAGTCCACGCACGAGTCCCTCGCACCCACACAAACAAACAAGAACCTCGAAACCAACGCGATAAAGGGGTTGTCAATCCCTTCATGGTCACTTACGAGAGTGAGATCTGATAGAGATGATAGGATAATATTTTTGGTATTTTTATGATAAAGATGCAAAGTAAAATAAACGGAAATAGAAATAGCAAAGTGTGGGAGGATTAATATGATGGCAAATAGACCCGGGGGCCATAGGTTTCACTAGTGGCTTCTCTCAAGATAGCATAAGTATTGCGACGGGTAAACAAATTACTGTCAAGCAATTGATAGAATTGAGCTTAGTTATGAGAATATCTAGGTATGATCATGTATATAGCAATCATGTCCGCGACAAGTAGACCGACTCCTGCCTGCATCTACTACTATTACTCCACACATCGACCGCTATCCAGCATGCATCTAGAGTATTAAGTTCATGAAGAACAGAGTAATGCATTAAGAAAGATGACATGATGTAGAGGGATAAACTCAAGCAATATGATGTAAACCCCATCTTTTTATCCTCGATGGCAACAATACAATACGTGCCTTGCTGCCGCTACTGTCACTGGGAAAGGACACCGCAAGATTGAACCCAAAGCTAAGCACTTCTCCCATTGCAAGAAAGATCAATCTAGTAGGCCAAACCAAACTGATAATTCGAAGAGACTTGCAAAGATAACCAATCATACATAAAAGAATTCAGAGAAGATTCGAATATTGTTCATAGATAATCTTGATCATAAACCCACAATTCATCGGATCTCGACAAACACACCGCAAAAGAAGATTACATCGAATAGATCTCCACAAGAGAGGGGGAGAACATTGTATTGAGATCCAAAAAGAGACAAGAAGCCATCTAGCTAATAACTATGGACCCGAAGGTCTGAGGTAAACTACTCACACTTCATCGGAGAGGCTATGGTGTTGATGTAGAAGCCCTCCGTGATCAATGCCTCCTCCGGCGGAGCACCGGAGAAGGCCCCAAGATGGGATCTCACAGGTACAGAAGGTTGCGGCGGTGGAAATAGGGTTTTGGCTCCGTATCTGATGTTGTTCGGGTACATGGGTATATATAGGAGGAAGAATTACGTCGGTGGAGCAACGAGGGGCCCACGAGGGTGGAGGGCGCGCCTGGGGGGGTAGGCGCGCCCCCCTACCTCATGCCTTCCTCGTTCGTTGCTTTGCGTAGACTCTAAGTCCTCTGGATCACGTTTGTTTTGAAAATCATGTTCCCGAAGGTTTCATTCCGTTTGGACTCCATTTGATATTCTTTTTCTGCGAAACACTGAAACGGGCAAAAAACAGCAATTTGGGCTGGGCCTCCGGTTAATAGGTTAGTCCCAAAAATAATATAAAAGTGTATAATAAAGCCTAATAAACATCCAAAACAGAATATAATATAGCATGGAACAATAAAAAATTATAGATACGTTGGAGACGTATCATGCCCCACTCCACAGTTACACACCTCGGTCATATCGTCGTAGTGCTTAGGCGAAGCCCTGCGCCGATAACTTCATCATCACCATCGCCACACCGTTGTCCTGACGGAACTCTCCCTCGTCCTCAACTGGATCAAGATCTCGAGGCACGTCATCGTGCTGAACGTGTGCTGAACATGGAGGTGCTGTACGTTCGGTACTTGGATCGGTTGGATCGTGAAGACATTCGAGTACATCAACCGCGTTACTAAACGCTTCCGCTTTTGGTCTATGAGGGTACATGGACACACTCTCCCCGCTCGCTGCTATGCTTCTCCTAGATAGATCTTTCGTGTTCGTAGGATTTTTTTTGAAATACTACGTTCCCCAACAGTGGCATCCGAGCCAGGTCTATGCGTAGATGTTATATGCACGAGTAGAACACAAAGAGTTGTGGGCGATAATAGTCATACTGCTTACCACCAACGTCTTACTTTGATTCGACGGTATTGTTGGATGAAGCGGCCCGGACCGACATTACATGACCGCGTTCATGTGACTGGTTCTACCGACGTACTTCGCACACAGGTGGCTAGCGGGTGTCAGTTTCTCCAACATTAGGTTAATCGAGTTTGACTACGGCCGATCATTGTTGAACGTTAAAACAACACACTTGACGAAAAATCGTTGTGGTTTTGATGCGCAGGTAAGAACGGTTCTTGCTAGAAGCCCGTAGCAGCCACGTAAAACTTGTAACAACAAAGTAGAGGACGTCTAACTTGTTTTTGCAGGGCATGTTGTGATGTGATATGGTCAAGACGTGATGAGATATAAATTGTTGTATGAGATGATCATGTTTTGTAACCGTTATCGGTAACTGGCAGGAGCCTTATGGTTGTCGCTTTATTGTATGAAATCCAAACGCCATGTAATTATTTTACTTTATCACTAAGCGGTAGTGATAGTCGTAGAAGCAATAGTTGGCGAGACGACATGATGCTACGATGGAGATCAAGGTGTCGCACCAATGACAATGGAGATCATGACGGTGCTTTGGAGATGGAGATCAAAGGCACAAGATGATGATGGCCATATCATGTCACATATTTTGATTGCATGTGATGTTTATCTTTTATGCATCTTATTTTGCTTAGTACGGCGGTAGCATTATAAGATGATCCCTCTCTAAATTTCAAGGTATAAGTGTTCTCCCTGAGTATTTACCGTTGCTACGCCGTGCCGAGACACCACGTGATGATCGGGTGTGATAAGCACTACATTCACATACAACGGGTGCAAGCCAGTTTTGCACGTGCATAATACTCGGGTTAAACCTGACGAGCCTAGTATATGCAGATATGGCCTCGGAACACTGAGACCGAAAGGTCGAACGTGAATCATATAGTAGATATGATCAACATAGTGATGTTCACCATTGAACACTTCTCCGTCTCACATGATGATCGGACATGGGTTAGTTGATATGGATCACGTGATCATTTAGATGACTAGAAGGATGTCTATCTAAGTGGGAGTTCTAAAGTAATATGATTAATTGAAATTTAATTTATCATGAACTTAGTACCAGATAGTTTTTGCATGTCTATGTTGTTGTAGATCAATGGACCGTGCTACCGTTCCTTTGAATTTTAATCCGTTCCTAGAGAAAGCTAAGTTGAAAGATGATGGTAGCAATTTGTTGACCCACAAGTATAGGGTATCTATCGTAGTCCTTTCGATAAGTAAGAGTGTCGAACCCAACGAGGAGCAGAAGGAAATGACAAGCAGATTCAGTAAGGTATTATCTGCAAGCACTGAAATTATCGGTAACAGCTAGTTTTGTGATAAGGTAATTTGTAACGGGTAACAAGTAATAATAGTAAATAAGGTGCAGCAAGGTGGCCCAAACCTTTTTGTAGCAAAGGACAAGCCTGGACAAACTCTTATATAAAGGAAAACACTCCCGAGGACACATGGGAATTATCGTCAAGCTAGTTTTCATCACGCTCATATGATTCGCGTTCGTTACTTCGATAATTTGATATGTGGGTGGACCGGTGCTTGGGTACTGCCCTTCCTTGGACAAGCATCCCACTTATGATTAACCCCTCTTGCAAGCATCCGCAACTACAAAAGAAGTATTAAGGTAAACCTAACCATAGCATGAAACATATGGATCCAAATCAGCCCCTTACGAAGCAACACATAAACTAGGGTTTAAGCTTCTGTCACTCTAGCAACCCATCATCTACTTATTACTTCCCAAACAATGGTGAAGTGTCATGTAGTCGACGTTCACATAACACCACTAGAGGAAAGACAACATACATCTCATCAAAATATCGAACGAATACCAAATTCACATGACTACTTATAGCAAGACTTCTCCCATGTCCTCAGGAACAAACGTAACTACTCACAAATCATATTCATGTTCATAATTAGAGGGGTATTAATATGCATAAAGGATCTGAACATATGATCTTCCTCCAAATAAATAAACTAGCAACTACAAGGAGTAATCAACACTACTAGCAACCCATAGGTACCAATCTGAGGTTTTAAGACAAAGATTGGATACAAGAGATGAACTAGGGTTTGAGAGGAGATGGTGCTGGTGAAGATGTTGATGGAGATTGACCCCCCCCGATGAGACGATCGATGGTGATGACGATGGCGATGATTTCCCCCTCCCGGAGGGATGTTTCCCCAGCAGAACAGCTCCGCCGGAGCCCTAGATTGGTTCCACCAAGGTTCCGCCTCGAGATGGCGGCGCTTCATCGCGAAAGCTTCCTTCTGATTTTTTTCAGGGAAAAAGACTTCATATAGCCAAAGATAGGCACCGGAGGCCTGCCAGGGGGGCCCCGAGGCAAGGGGCACGCCCAGGGGGTAGGGCGCGCCCCCCACCCTCGTGGATGGTGGGTGGCCCCCCTCTGGTACTTTCTTCGCCCAATATTTTTTTATATATTCCAAAACTAACTTTCGTGGAGTTTCAGCACTTTTGGAGTTGTGCAGAATAGGTCTCTAATATTTTCTCCTTTTCCAGCCCAGAATTCCAGCTGCCGGCATTCTCCCTATTCATGTAAACCTTGTAAAATAAGAGAGAATAGGCATAAGTATTGTGACATAATGTGTAATAACAGCCCATAATGCAATAAATATTGATATAAAAGCATGATGCAAAATGGACGTATCAACTCCCCCAAGCTTAGACCTCGCTTGTCCTGAAGCGGAAGCCGATAACGAAAAATATGTCCACATGTTTAGAGGTAGAGGTGTCGATAAAATAAAATACGGACATGAGGGCATCATGATCATTCTTATAACAGCAACATATATATACAATATATATATATATATTGTCATATGATTTCTTATGCTAAAGTAACAATCTATTCACAAGGTCAAGTATGAATCAGAACTTCATTGGGAACCAACAAACTATAATCTCAGTCATTGAAGCAATTGCAATTTATCATAACATCAGAAAAAGTCAATATAAGAGCTTTTCAGCAAGTCCACATACTCAACGATCATTTAGTCTTTCACAATTGCTAACACTCATGCAATATTTATGGGTATGGAGTTTTAATCGGACACACAGAAAGATAGGGGCTTATAGTGTTGCCTCCCAACCTTTTACCTCAAGGATAATGTCAACAATAATAGTTCATGATAACTTACGTCCAATTGGATATATATATATATATATATATATATATATATATATATATATATATATATATATATATATATATATCAGGATCTTTCCAACACAATGTGCTTGCCAAAGGATAAAATGTAAAAAGGAAAGGTGAAGATCACCATGACTCTTGCAAAAGGTATAAGACAAGAACAAAAGATAGGCCCTTCGCAGAGGGAAGCAGAGGTTTTCATGTGCTTTTATGGTTGGATGCACGAAATCTTAATGCAAAAGAACGTCACTTTTATATTGCCACTTGTGATATGGACCTTTATTATGCAGTCCGTCGGTTTTATTGCTTCCATATCACAAGATCGTATAAAGCTTATTTTCTCCACACTAATAGATCATACATATTTAGAGAGCATTTTTTATTGCATGCAACAATGACAACTTACTTGAAGGATCTTACTCAATCCATAGGTAGGTATGGTGGACACTCATGGCAAAACTGGGTTTAAGGATATTCGGAAGCACAAGTAGTATCTCTACTTGGTGCAAAGAATTTGGCTATCATGAGGGGGAAAGGCAAGCTCAACATGTTGGATGATGCATGACAATATACTTTATTTCAGATATAAGAGAACATAACCCATTACGTTGTCTTCCTTGTCCAACATCAACCTTTTAGCATGTCATATTTTAATGAGTGCTCACAATCATAAAAGATGTCCAAGATAGTATATTTATATGTGAAAACCTCCCTTTCTTTATTACTTCCTATTAATTGCAATGATGACCAAAACTATGTTTGTCAACTCTCAACAACTTTTATTCATCATACTCTTTTATATGTGAAATCACTACTCTCCATAAGATCAATATGATCTCTTTAATTGTTTTTATTCTTTCTTTTATTCCCGCATGATCATAGAGAGATAACCAAGCCCTCAACTCAAAACTAATCTTTATTATATATAGCTCACAGACTCGATTACACAGAAGGATCATAAAACCAAACTCAAAACTAGATCATACTAAAACTTTATTCTACTAGATCAAAATATTACCAAAAGGATCGAACTAAGAAAAATGGTAAATATAGAAGTGTGATGGTGATACGATACCGGGGCACCTTCCCCAAGCTTGGCAGTTGCCAAGGGGAGTGCCCATACCCATGTATTTATGTCTCTTTGTTCAGAGGTGGTGATGATGTAGTTGTTGATGATGGTGTGTCGCACATCGAGCGTAGAAGATCCTCCAACTTGTGGATAATGCCCTTGAGTGCGGTGATATGCTCTTGCAACAAAAGATTTTGACGTGTGAGATACTTATTTTGTATGTGAGCTAGCTCAATCATCTTGAAAGCTTCAATTTCAGTAGGGGTAAGAAGATTGTAATGAGGTTGAAGGATGTCTTCTTCTTCTGCTGCCGGGGCTTGATCCTCCGTGGCCTTCTTGATCTTATCAGCCTTGTTGATCTCCCCGGGTTCTTCTCTCTTCAGCTCTATCTTCATTAGCCAAGCATCGTCGCCCTCATTATTGGAGGAGGGGGACGACATGATGCCTGGCCTTAACAACTCTGGCAGAAAACAGCTCGAAACTAAAACAGAGGATATTTGTGTGGTACGGTGGTCAAAACCTTCGGGAGATTATATAGTGAATTTTTACCGACTAAAAGAAGTATCGTGCAAGAAAACAGAGTCCGGAGAGCATACAAGGTGCCCACGAGGTAGGGGGCGCGCCCTCCACCCTCGTGGATGCCTCGTGTCCTTCCCGGACTACTTCTTCTTTTCCTATTTTCTTAAATATTCCAAAACGGATAAAAATTGCTATTAGAACTATTTTTGAGTCGGTTTACTTACCGTACCACATACCTATTTCTTTTCGGAGTCTGAGATATAGTGTTTGATTCTTTGACCGTTCACCACCTTCGGATTTGTGCCTTCGAAGTTGTTGATTTTTATGGCACCGGAACGATATACCTCCTCAATAACGTAAGGACCTTCCCATTTATATAGGAGTTTTCCTGCAAAAAATCTTAAACGAGAGTTGTATAGCAAAATATAATCACCTACATTAAACTCACGCTTTTGTATCCTTTTGTCATGCCATCTTTTAACCTTTTCTTTAAATAGTTTGGCATTCTCATAGGCCTGGGTTCTCCACTCATCAAGTGGGCTAATGTCAAATAGTCTCCTCTCACCGGCAAGTTTGAAATCATAATTGAGCTCTTCAATGGCCCAATATGCCTTTTGTTCTAATTAGAGAGGTAACACTACAAAAAAATACACTTCCGTGATGATACATGTTTGTCACAGTAGGTCGCGTTTTTTGTCATGCATGTACATCCATGACGATTTTATGACAGAATCAAGATAGTCATACATGTGCTGTCGTAGAAGTGTTCCATGACATTACCAAAATTATCATCACGGAAGTGTCCACTTCCATGACGATAAATCGCGCGTCATAGAAGTGCTTTCGTCAAGGGTGACCGACACGTGGCATCCATCGTAACGGAACGCTGTTAAGCTATCGGGTCAGGTTTTGGATCCGATAACCCGTTAACAGCCCCGACCAATGGGGATTTTCCACGTGTAAAATCATCATTGGCTGGAGGAAACACGTGTCGGCTCATCGTTGGGACAGATGTCATCCACTCATTAGACGGAAGATGCCCATGATACGTCGACACGTGGCACGGCCCAACAGAGGCCCATTCCTATGAAAAGGCCGGCCCGTTTGACTTGGTCAAAAGGTGGCGGGCCGGCCCATGGAAAGGCTGTTAACGGCCTGTTCGCATATAGCCCATTTGCAGCCCGCTAACCCAAGGCCCGTTACGCCCTATCCGAATTAGGCCCAGTAGCATCATCTGGGCCATCCAATATGATTCCAGCCCGTTTTCACTTCTGGCGCATGTATGGCCCATGACGTCTTTCGGCCCATATGAGGCCCTATGTAACTCTTGGCCTATTAACGGCCCGTGGCGAAACTGGCCCGTAATGAACAGTGTATCACTTTACACCCATTAACGGCCCGTGGTGAAACTGGCCCGTAATGAACAGTGTATCACTTTATACCCATTAACGGCCTGTTATTCCGTTGGGCCGTTTCCAACCCATGTTATCTTTCGGCCTTCTCAGAGCCCATTTATTCTTGGGCTCATTTCCAGCATTCATTTACTTACGGCCCGTTACTGTCATTTTCTGCTTGTGGGCCAAATTCAGCCCGTGGTTACAGTCGGCCCGTTTATGGTCCGTTAATATGTTGGGCCATTTTCATAGCGTCATCAAATACGGCATATTAACGATGGCCCGTTATGGTCGGCCCATGAACGGACGATTCCAACTCTAGCCCGTTTACGACCATAATGCGGTCTGTTTGGCCCATGTTTGGCCAATCGATCATACGGCCCGTATAAGACCCATTGATGATACGACCCGCAGAAGGCCCATTGTTTCTACAGCCCGTAGAAGGCCCATTGTTTCTACGACCCGTAGAAGGCCCACTGTTTCTACGGCTAGTAGGAGGCCCAGTGTCACTACAGTAAATATTAGCCCATGGTTATTGTGGCCAAGTTTTAAAAAATAGGTTATTGCAGCCACTAGCTAACCGCGGAAAAAGAACTGCAATGACTACAAGCAAACAAATAAACAAGACAACAAGGAAATAAACAAGCAAGCAACTAATGCTAGGCTATCATGGCTATTACACATATTACATCCACTGGGCATCAAAGTTCGCCACCAGTGCAAATATAGGGAACAAAGCAGCATATCATATACACTGGTTGTCAAAGTTGGCGACCAGCGCAAATAAACGCCGCAGCAAAACAAATCCAGAACTGAAACCACTTCAGAAGATCTCAAGAAACAATATCCTGGGTACCCATAATGCTGGCAAGATGCTTAGCAAGATTATTAACTTTCTCTTGTTTGGTGCTTAAATCCTCCAGCGCTTGCTATTGCACCAGAAAATATGCATCTGAATTCTGCAGGGACTTCCTCAGTCCTTCAGCTTCCTGTCGCAGCACATCTGATCGATGTCTTTCAACTTGAAGTTGAAACTCAAGAAGACGAACTGATTCAGGCAGCGAGTTCGAAGAGCTTGTGCCAGCAGTAGTGGCCAGTAACTCGAACACTACATCAAGACATGACTTTTGGGTTCCCTCACTGTCGTCAAGATAGTTTTTATCAGCTTTCTTGGAGACCAACAGGGATGTCTCACTATCTTGAACCTTATCTGCATTACTTCCTTTACCATTGGATAACGCGGTACTGTTCTCCAATATTTTGTCCACATTCTAAAAGAGAAACAAGCATACATATCACATGTTTACCATGTTGTATATGAAACTCATTTTGGTAAATGAGTTCAGTAGTAAAGTGGACAGGATAATAGCATGAAACAAACATAGATCTATGTACCATGGTCACTTTATGGTCTATATCATTCTAGTTTTTGTTGCCAAATCAAGATAGAGACACAATTCAAATAATATTTGTTCAAGACAAAGCAGAATAGACAGAATATAAGTGTGGGTAACTATAGAGCAATGACAACACTTGTAATGTGCATGACATGAGAACATAACTGTTTATTCAATTGAAACTGAAATCAACATAGAGCAAGTTACAACAGCAAACCAGTTAAACAAACAGGTTTAAAACATACCTGTTGCGCCATTGGAGTTTCAATTCCATCCTTCAAATTTGAAAATAGTTGGTATGAGTAAATACAGTAATGCAAGAGCAAAGGAGTATGAACCATAGCTACAGAACCTGACCTGAGAACAAATCTTCTTCTCCTTTAAGCGTTGAGTTGGGATTCGGAGTGGTGGTCCTCGTGCTTTCGGCACTGCAGTTCCCTTACTAAATGCTCGTGTTTGGGTGCTCTGTGGTGGAGACGGTGCTGTGTCAACTAGAACTGGTTACTATCTGCCGTGGTTGGGGTTAGAAGGGGTGTAGCTGGTTCTCTGTCCAACTGGGTAGGGGTACAATCTGCGAGAGTCTGGGTTATGTGTGGTGGATCTGGTCCTTGGGAAAGTACAACCATGGTTCTATCTGCATCAACTGGTAGCAGTATCTTTTCTGAAGACCGTGTTGTTACTCCCTTAGATACTGCCATCACGCTCTCCAATTCAAATGGCTGATAAACAAGAAAAGTAATTGAAAGTATAGACATTGTATGATAGACAGGTGCAATGGATAGTGGGGAATAAAAGAGGGCATGAAATAATTCATATTTATGTTGTCTAACCAAACAGGATAGCATGACACAATTTCACATATATGATGGCTAACTAAACAGGATAGCATGACACAATTTCACATTATGATGGCTAACTAAAAAAGATGGAAAGACATAGTTCAAAATATGAGACTATGTAAACAGGATGACATGACATAACTAAATAATGTGTTTATTAAATAGGTTGGCATGCCATAATTCACATACATTCACGGATAGAATGCCATAATTCAAAATATGATGACTGTAAACACTAAACAGGATGAGATGATATAACTATATGATGTCTTTATTAAATGGGTTGCCATGCCATAATTCAGATAGATGATGTGTATGTACTATGTAAACATGATGACATGATATAATTCAAATATATGATTTATATAGTAAGCAAGTAAGCAGATGGCAATCCATATATGATGTAAAAACTAAGCAATGCAAGACAACATGCATGACATGGGTAATATAACCCTACCAAGTTTGAGCATAGACCTCAGGGGGGGAATAGGACTGGTCATCAGTCTCTGAATCCTCCTCTGAGGAGCTCTCTATAACCAGCAAGATGTCTGCTTCAGCAGGTAGCATTGTCTGCTCTGAATACCTTGTTTTCACTCCAGATACTTCCATCACCGCTTCAAATGGCTGATGCACAGGAAGAGTAGTTGAATATACAAACGTTGTCGACAAATGGAACACGTAATACAAAAAAATGATAGCATGATATAATTCACATACATGATGATTGGCTAAACAGCATGGCATTGCATAATTCACATATATAATGCCTTTGCAACAAGATAGCATTGTATAATTCACATATATAATGTCTTGCAACAAGATGGCAATGCATAATTCACATATATGGTAATTAGACACTAAACAGGTGGCATTCACACAAAACATGTCTAAACTAATCAAATGACATAGCAATGCGAGACACCATACGCACGATATGAGCAACATAACCCTGCCAAGTTAGAGCATACACCTCGGGGGGGGGGGGGATAGGACTGGTCATCTGTCTCTGAATGCTCCTCTGAGGAGCTATCCATAACCAGCGAGATATGCGCTTAGTCAGATAGCATAGTCTGCTCTGAAGACCTTGTTTTCACTCCAGAATTTTCCATCATCGTGTCAAATGGCCAGGAAGAGCAGTTGAATGTACTAACATTGTTGACAAATGTAATATGTAACGAAAAAAAGGATGGCCTGACATAATTTACATATAAGATGACTGGCTAAGCAGGATGGCATTGCAAAATTCACATATACGATGCCTGGCTAAACAAGATGGCGTTGCATAATTCACATAAACGATGAATAAACTAAACAGATGGCATTCGCACAAAGGATGTCTAAACTAAGCAGATGACATATTTGATGTATAAAGTAAGCAATGCAAGACACCATATGCATGATATAACTAACATCAGCATGCCAAGTTAGAGCGAAGACCTCAGGGGGTAAATAGGAGTTGTCTTCTCCTTCTGAATCCCTCTCATAACAGATATCTTCCTCTCGATTACAATCCGAAATGCGTGGAGGGGGGCTGCCTTTGCGCCTACCATGGAGCGACGTCTGCATGAAATTTTATTGCCACGCAAGGCTCGTCTCTTTTGCTCTACATGTTCAGTTCCATTGTTTACAATAACTGTCATGCATAGGGATAAAACATAGTGAGATTATGTAAGGAGTGCATGCAGAAATCCAGAGTGATGGTAGCAACCTGTGGATAGACCCAAAACCAATAATAGCAGGCAGATAATGGCTTCAGTTAAAAATACAGATAATGGCTTCTTTACTGTTTGTTTCCCACCCAACATGAAACTCATAGTAGACACCGGAGATTAACCAGATAGTAGATAGATACTATTGATAGCGGCCCCGATATGTACCCCACAACCATTTAAAAACTCAAGTTTGACCATTAGTTTGGACCTGACTTAGAGTCTAATCGGTGAACAGGATGATAAAGTAGCATGTAATATTAAGCGATGCATAACGTAAGCAGACACGGAAGAGTGCGACCTCTCTTGCGGACCCGTGTAGTCCTCGAGGTCATCTCCTCGGTTGATGATGGTAATGCAGTTTTCATGGCTGCCAGCGGTGGGGAAGAAGATCTGAGGCGGCGAAAGACAGTCTGGAGGCCGGATCCCTGCTGTGCTGGACCCTTCTGTCGTTGGAGCAGCTGAGCTGGGGTGGACGACGGCGCAGCAGGAGCGGGACAAACCACGCAAGGTTTTCTTTGACAACTATCTGTAAGAGAAGTAATTCTGTAAGGGCTCGTTTGAATTGGAGGATTCCAACAATGCAGGGATAGGAAATAGACAGGAATAGGATAGGAATGCACGTGCAAAATAGAGAATTTAAAAACACAGGATTTCTGCCAATCTGGGTGTTTGATTCACAACAATTGGAAGATCACAGGATGCAAAGAAGCATGGTGAGATTAAGTCAAACCACAAGAAAATGTACGGTTATAATGCTATTATGCTACTATCTCTTTGCTTCATGAATAGGAATTTGAAAAGGAGGACAAGTGAAAATTAAAATTCCTACGTTTTTTCTTTCAAGGAGACACTAAAGGAACAAATCCTTGTGCTTAGTGGACAATATATATAACATGTAGAGTAAAAAAGAGATGCAACAAGTGTACAACCTCTTTGGCGAAGCCATGTCGATCTCAGCGTGATTGGGTTGGCCGGTGAGGATGCTCCGGCTGACTTTGCTGTCGGAGGAGGGGAAGATCTTAGGTGTCTGGCGATGGAGCCCGAGGTACTGCTCCGCTGTGATGGAGGGTTTCGTCGTTGGAGCAGCTCCGGTGAGTTGTACGACGCCGAGGCTGAAGCAGGACAAGAGAGACAATGAACAACGTTAACCTGAGTGGAATTCTAATAGCATCTCCAATACATGACGTAAAATACATAACCACAAAGTGCTAGATGTAAAATACATCAGCCGCTCAGCTCTGAACTTAACTGTCGAAACTGAACTTAACTATCGAAACTGAACTTAACTGTCGAAACTGAATTTTGCTGTCAAAACTGAATTTTGCTGTCGAAACTGAACGCACTAGCAAGGTGAGGCTACACGTCGGTCGACTGACTTTTTCATCTCTGGTCAGTCGATTTTGCAGCCGTTGGATACGAAATCAAGGGCCTGCGGTTCATCTTCAACCTCCACCCCCCTGAGCCGCCAGCCACCACCGGCCAAACAGCTGCCCCCCGCCGCCCGCAGCCGGCGATGCGCCGCCCCGCCCGCCCCGAAAACATTCCCCACTGCCGGTCTGCCGCCACCCCGGCCATCCCTCTAGCCCCCCCTGCCGAGCTTTTTCTCCAGCGATCCCCACGCCACCGCCCCGCCAACGCCCCACCACCGCCGGTGACCACCGCCCCATCCTGAACCCTAAGATAGATAGTGGGGTACCTCTTCGGCGAGCCCCCCTCCCCGCTGCGGCTGGTTCTTCCTTCACCCCGGCGAGCCCCCCACCCCCTGAAAATCGACTGACCCAAAAGTCGATTCAGTCGACTAAAGTGTAGCTAAATCGGAGCAGCATCGCAAGCTAGAGCAAGAGCGAGAGCAGCAGCACGAGCAAGAGCAATAGCAAGAGCAGACCAGGCAGGGGACCGAGAGCAAGAGCAGAGCAGCAGCGCGAGCGAGAGCTAAAGCAGCAGCATCTCCTACTGATGTGGACGTCGCCGCCGAGGGAGCGACGCCGTGGAGGAAGTGGCCGGCGATGCCGCCGTGGATGGAGCCACGCCGTGTCGGCTCGGGACCGAGCGCCGGCAGCACCGTGAGATCGAATCAAGAAGAAAATACGGCGATTGGTGTACAACCTCTTTGGTGGCGCCGATTAGGCCGCAGCTTCATCCGAGGAAACGGTGATGATGATGCTCTTCCGGTGGTGCACGTGAAGACGGCGGTGTGGGAATGGAGGTGGCGCGAAAGACAAGGGGAACGTCGGGGCAGCTCCTTGGAGGTGGAGGACGGGGTGGCTGAACCGGCGGGACGATGAGATCGACGGCGAATCCTCATCCGATACGGTGGATGAGGGACGTCGAGGTGTTGCCGTGGACGACGTCGTCGGGGAAGAGGCTCCGGCTGGGTGGCGGACGGAGCAGGGTGTGGGGTTTCGTCGCGGGTTTTCGCAGCCTCGGTGTACAAATGGGTGGGCGGATGGGATGGCAGTGGGGAACCATGGTTTAGAGACGCACTTGTCCGAAATGTGGGGTAAGTTACGAAAGTACCCCCACCGATTTGAGGCGGTTCTTTTGGTTCAGCGGTACCACGGGCATTTCGCGTGTCGGGATTTCACAGGAGGTGGGAGTTTTCGCGCGCGTTGTAATTTCGGAATAGCAAGGCGCGGGTTGAGATGGAGGGAGTTGTCGGAGCACAACGAGACAAATATATATCTTAAATATTTCGGGCTAACAAGGCGCAGGTTGAAATTTCCGGACAAGCCTAACTTGTACTGTACCAAATCAATGCGCACTACAAATGTCATTCAAAACTTTGAATTCATGTTATGTTCAATTAAAATATTTCGCTACGTGTATAATGCATGCAACCTACTACTCAAATGAACGTTTTAGTGCATTCCAAACGTATATACTACCGCTTCAATATGAACTAAATTTGAATTCGTTTCTCTATTTGAATAAGATCTACAGTAATGATTGTTGTGAAGTCAAAGCATTTGAATTTGTTTCTCTGTTTTAATAAGATCTACAATCATCATTATTGTCAAGTTAAACCATCGTTTGTGTATTATCTTCACAGCACACCACATGATTAGTCTCGAGTTACATATGAACTATGTGTACTATATGAACTCGAACTAGATTTTTTGAATCCACTTTATTTTGATTTCAAATCACATTACATTTCTAGCTCTAGATAGATCTTCATAATCTAAACCATGTCTCATATGTATAATGTGTTTACACATTATGTATGGTGCCCCGCCCCCTACGCCTACAAGTATTTAGATGTGAGTTGCAAACACCACACATTACCACAAATTCAAATAAAATGTGAGAATGTTCGATATATAGTATTGTTTAGATTGTTCGATATTTAGTTGTAAGCTGCAAACGCCACACATTATCACAAACTCAAATAAAATGTGAGATTGTTTGATGTATAGTATGGTTTAGATTGTTCGGCATTTAGCTGTGAGTTGCAAACGCCATGCATTATCACATTATGGTATAACATGTGCACAACACGTGTATCACCGCTATATTCATGCATGCAATGTTTAAAACACTATGATCTCCTATTCAAATATATGAATCCGCTTTCATATCAAATTATGATCTTTGTTAGTCTCTTACACCCACACAATCCTCTAACCTTTGTAGCTACCACTAACTTTCTCTCGTGCGTGCACACGCCCTCCTCGCCCTCCCCCTCCCTTGGCATTCTATCCACCAGGCACATTCATTTTTTTTCTTTAGGTCGTTCTCCCAGAGTCTCCACAACTCCTTTCTGACACACACCGATCGATAAACCTCTCCAGCGATGCCTGCCTACAACATACACACACACCTTCAATCTCCTCCTTTATGTGTCCTTGCCTCGTGTCTCTCATACGGTCAGACACACGTGTAAACTCTCGCCCCTCTTTTCATCGATCTCACAACCGCACACTCCTCCCCCTATCTAGCTAGTAGTTGGGCCTCTCGCACCACCTCCTAGCTCCATTCTCTCTGTCTATCCGTCTCGCTGGGCCTTATTTGCCTCTAACAAATGGACGTACACCGACCGATCTCTCGCTATACATATAGCTAGCTAGGTCCTTATAACTCGTTTTTACCCACACGTCAATCGATCTACCTCATTAGTTGTGTCTCTCCCTTCCTCCGACAAACAACAATTGATCTACCGATCTAGTTAGGTTTGCTTACCAAACACATGGTTCCCCTTCATCATCCATGGATGCGTCCCGACAGATCTATCACGCACAGACACACACAGAAACACATCCCCACTCTTATTGATAACATTGCAGTTCCACCCTCAGTTTGTCTAGTAGGCTTCTCCCACCATCTTCGAGAAGCAACTCCATCACCCATCCAGCACTCTACCCCTCTCCCTCCCTCTCCCTCCCTCCCTCTCTCCTCTCTCTCTCTGTCCCATCATATTTCCCGTCCTTCAGTTATGTATGGATGTCGACCGATCTCCCTCAAGACATAGCTGGGTTTCTCCTTCTCAACACATATACGAGTCGTTCTACCTCTATAGTTAGGCCTCTGCCTACCCCTCCCCCCACACACCGATACATCGAGCGCTCTAGTCATGTCTCCCTGCCACACACAAACTTGACATGTGCCCTCTAACGTTCCGGTAGGCCAGTCGCCCTATATCTTTGACTTGCACACACACATAATTTTGATGGCTCTCTTCATCGATCTCGCACCCACCCACTTGATCCTCTCTTCGACTCTATCGATAGCTATGACCCCTCCCTCTCTTCTCGTTGATTGCCCGACCCTCTATGTATGATATGGATAGACCTCCATTTCACACACATTGCATGCAAAATTTTGTTTGAGATGTCATCGACACATATTCCCACAAATAATTCATGAAATTAACCCCCCACCCCACCCCCACCCCAAAACAAAAAACACTCACGAACGCGGTTTGTATCTCTCTCACACACCCACGTAGGTGGGGGGCGTGCACAAAGAGAAAAGGTGCATGCACGGCGCACGTACTCCCGTCTCTTTCCCAACCACACCCGCACGGGTACACGGTAGAGCTCATTTCTGTACAAAAAAGGCAGCCCACGTGGTAATTTGGCACGTGTACTGGTTGTCCACTTGGTGGAGGGAGGATCATCTACCACGGGTGAACAAACAAATTGCGACTTGACGTGTTATGTTAAAAAAGAGGCAAACCATGTGGGGCCTACCTTAGAGGCAACGCTCTATACACTGGAGTACTTTTGATGTGTCCCGTCAACTCGCAGAACGAGGAGAAGCTTGCTTAGTACGCCGTCTCCCCCGCCCACGGGCGCGGTGGCTCGCAGGATGAGGTGAAGCTTGCTTCGCCTTACGCCCGCTCCCTCGCCCATGCGCGCGGTGGCTCGCAGAACGAGGAGAAAAATTTACTACTCCCTCCGTTTACTCCTCGTCCCTACTACCTTGGTTATAGAGATTATATCATATTGTTTGGAATATATATGTCCTTTAGTAGATTTCAATATGAACTACTAGTACATACTCCAAACACTGATGTATATAGACGTATTTTAGAGTGTAGATTCACTCATTTTGCTCCGTATGTAGCACTCTCCCTCGCCCCTCGACCCTCGCCCATGTGGTGGACGTGCAGCAATTCATTCGGTCTCATATAGCCAGAACGATATATACTGCACTACCATTATTGCTCGACTCTGAAGAGGCGAAGAGCCAATCGCAAGGTTAATATTTTGGAGATGCCAAGCGCAAGGTTATAGGAGAACGAGTAGTAGGTGCTGCGTCATTTATAAATAAAGTTTTTTTTTCTTCAGTGGCACGTACGCAATATGATAGGTTCATATGGAGAGAAAAGGAAACCGCTCCACTATATACATAGTCAGGACGGGCCAGCCTACACGGTTGCTTGCTGGGGTTGCTCTCTTCACACTCTCTCACACAAAACGACTGTGGCCACATCTCTAACATCCCGGCGGATCACGTTCGCTTGGGGAAGGGTGGATGCTTAGTGTAGATGCGGTGGCCGTCGCCGACGGCGAAAACCCACTGTCGGCACGTCCCGATCAGGGGTCCCCGCCGTTCTCTCTCACAAAGCCGGTGAGGTTGCCTTCGCCCCTTGCTCACTGCCGCGACGTGGGCAGTTGCCGCCTCCCGCCGTCCTCCTCAAGGTTGAGCTACGTCCCTCAGCTACAACTCCCTTTACAGCTGGCTTGCACCACTGCTCCAGCTGCCCACATCACTCCATGTGGATATTTCTCTACTTCTTTGCCCCGCACATACCTCTACTGGCTTCTACGTACTGTATTTGTGATGAGTTTATGTCTCATCAACTAGTCCCAGTAATCTTATTCTAATCACGCTTCTTCAATTTCTTTGCCACAGGGATGCTCATCTCGATTTTGGTGATACTGCACAAAATGATCTGATGGTCAAAAGGTTGCAAACTTCATTTATTAGGAAGCTCGAACGTTGCGAGCAAATTGAAGCCTGGTCAGGGTTCACGGTTCAAGGGCTAGGGACTGCATGGATCGTTTTTTTCTTTAGCTGCCTCTGTTCCAAAATAAGTGTCAACTTTAGTAGTAGTACAACTTTGTACTAAAGTTTGCACAAAGTTGAGACACTTATTTTGGAACGGAGGGTGTACATATTTGCTATGATCTGTCAATCATTGAGATGCAATAGCATGCATGTTAGTCTCCTTTGTATTTGATGAAATGTTGCAACGGGCAACCTTGGACGCAAGATACATGTAATAGAAGCTGGAAGCTTCATAGCATTGTACAAATTTATCTCGCTGATAAATTACACTACGTACTATACTAGTACTTCCTCCGTTCCTAAATATAAGTCTTTGTAGAGATTTCACCATGAAGCACACGCGGATGTATATAGATGCATTTTAAGTGTAGATTCATTCATTTTGTTCCGTATGTAGTGGAATCTCTACAAAGACTTATCTACTAGTAATAGCTAGCCCCCACTACTAGGAATTCTCTATCCTCTCCTTGAGCCACATCATCAAAATTGATGTAGCCGTTAGATGAAGTAAATCAGTCCATAATAGCCGTCTGATCTAGGCGTTGAGAGGCTCCGCACTAAGCCACATGCAAGCATGCAGAAATACCATGGCACATGCATGTGAGTGGGTTTTAAATCACATCAACATGTCTGCATGCAAGCATGCGCCGGTAGCATGCATGTAAATGAGCTTTTAAGTCTCATTAACATGTCAAAAAGAAAAATATAATCCCATTATGCAGTAGGAGTTGGCTGATCTTTTTTCCTTACGTGGGATGATCTAAATGATGATGGGAGTTTATTTAGTTTGGCTACCACATTTGTCATGCGGTTATAGAGTTTTCTTTAGTTCTATGAAATCGATAATTTTGCGCAGAGAGATATACTGATTTCCGCGGCAACGCACGGGGACTCATCTAGTAATATTTAGGAACGGAGGGAGTACTATGTAAAGAGTTACGTGTCGTACGGTGATAGTGTGAGGTGGGCCATGTAATCACTGAGCCTGCGTGTTTTCACTGCTCTTGCACGCCTCCGCTGTAAGAATGGAGAAAATTGTAATCTAGTAGTAGTACCTCCTTTCGCCGAAAGCGTGGGACATCCAGCAGTCCTACCACCTCAGTAATAAAGACCAATGAGCCGTCAAATCACATAGACCCAGCAGTAAGTTGGACGGACGAAGCAACCATCACTCTTGCGCCAGTGAGAGGTCGCGTCCGCTCTGCCCGGGCATGAATGCGGCACCGATTCTTTGGGGCGGCGCTGGCCGTTTCGGGCGGGAAGCGCGCGGGGGCGATGGAGGGGCTTTGGGTGGGCCAGGCTAGTCAGGAGCGGGCGTGGCAGCTGTCCGCATGTCCCTACCGGACACGCCCGGAAACGAGAGGATGCACCGACTCTCGCGGCTAAAATCGTACACTACACAACATCTCTTTGTAGGAGTAGGTCGATCTGTCGCTCTCTCTAACACACACATGCTGTTAAACACACACACACACACACATGCACCTTGGTCCCGTTCCACCTTCTAACGTGACTTATTACACCTAGACGGAGGGAGTAGTAAGTATACGAGATACGGTGGCACACTGACTTAAGTCGAATACAAGTGCCCAAAATTTGTGTGCATGTTATAATAAGGATTCACTTAAAATAGTACGTGAGCGAACAGAGGGATCAATTGGACAGTGTTCCCGAGCAGTAGCGAGATGTGTGAGGTAAGATACACCGCTGGCGCTTTTAATTTTTCTTATTAATTTGTTTGTTTCACCCTCTGACTGGTGGGACCCAACGTACTACGTGGAGAGAGGTAAGGTGACTAAGGTTGCATTATTTCTGCACCACTGTGGATAGTCTTACCACCAAAGCCACATGACACGATTATGATTGAAATCCCAATGACTCCCACACACACAAAAAAACACGGCATGCTTGTCACACGAATGCAGGAATGTATAAAAGGTTATTTCCCTCTCGTTGAACATAACGGGAGGGTTGTGTAGCTGGTTAGCCTGTTCTCTCATCAAACTTGAGGTCTCGGGTTCGATAACTACACTTGAGCATAATTTGTGCCAGGAGGATTCTTTGGCTGGTCAAAATGTTTTCTAGGGTTTGCACGCTTCACACTCTCTCTCCAGTATATATATATACACGCTGGAGCCTCAACGCTTGTAGTTGCTCTCTTCACACTCTCTCGCCCTCTCCCGCTGGAGCCTCAGCGCTTGTAGTTGCTCTCTTCACACTCTCTCACCCTCTCCAGATCTAAACAAGACTTCGTTGGCCTCTCTTTCCCCTCACTGCTGCTCAAAGAGCCGGCAGGATCCGTCCGCCGGGAAGGGAAGGAGGCTTAACGCTGTCGCCGTCGGCGAGGGACTACCGGTGCAGCTATTCACTTTCCACCCAGCGGCGGCGCGGGAGGGCCTCCGACCCCTTCTTCTTCGCCGCCGTCCCGTCGCCCACCGAACCACGCCCCAAGAACCTTAAGGTAAAATTTACTTACTCCACATGCATTGCTCTAGCTGCATGTATACCATGAAT
The DNA here is from genome assembly GCF_002575655.3 of Aegilops tauschii subsp. strangulata. NCBI lineage: Eukaryota > Viridiplantae > Streptophyta > Magnoliopsida > Poales > Poaceae > Aegilops > Aegilops tauschii. The sequence continues at coordinate 105,806 of NW_027332461.1, read as the reverse complement.
CTAGGACGTGGTTCAAAGAGGAAAGGAGTGGGGGAAAGTAGTGGGAAAAGTTGTATATAGCATGAATCTAGGACGTGGTTCAAAGAGGAAATGAAGGGGGAAAGTTGTATAGCATGAATCTAGGACGTGGTTCAAAGAGGAAAGGAATGGGGGAAAGTAGTGGGGAAAGTTGTATCGCATAAATCTAGGACGTGGTTCAAAGAGGAAAGGAAGGGGCGAAAGTAATAGTTCAAAAAGGAAAGGAAGGGACAAGGCTGTAGAGTTTGAGCAGGACTAGATTTGCTGCGCTCACATAGGAAAAGGTGTCTAAAGATAACAAAACTAGGACCAACACAAATATGCTCCTTGGTTGTTTGTTCTTTGTTGCAACAGACTGTGCATGACCACAGTACATCGGTAGATGCACATGGTGCTGGTGCGTCCACTGTCCCGTGCAACTCATTAGCTGTTGTTAATCTAAGGCCCTGTTTGGTTAAAAACTCCCTAGTCCCTACCTGCTTGGTTCCAGGGACTAAACATGGACTAGAGGTTATTAAATGACATGCTAAAATACCATGTTACCCCTAGTAATGAACTAATAGAGACAAGGTGCGATGCGTGGCAGGGGCAACTGTTGGAAAAAGTCCCAAAAAGACTCCCTCGGGGTCTTCTTTCTTTAGTCCTAAATGCCCACTTTTAGTCCCTAAAAGTCCCTCCTGTTTGGTTTAGATGGGACTGACACGGAGTTTTTTTAGTCCCTACACCAAAATGTCCCTGTAAACAAACACCCTCTAATAATGCCGCTGGAAAATTGATGCAATGCCACAGTTAAAAGCAAATTACATGTTTAACAAATTTTATTGTTAATATAATCTCTATGTTAATATTAATCAATGCCACCGTTTGAGAAATGCTACTGTCTTGCTTTCTTTCCCATTTAGATAAGGTAGATGCTTCTTTTTGTTGGCTTATGTGTCATTGTCACGACCGGCTTTTCAATAAAACAATTATTGAGAAACCAATCCCTTTTACGGACCAGCGAGGAAGAATTCCTTCTCACTGATAGACAATATCTTGGTCACAGAAGAAAAATACCAGGAGTACTAAATATAATACAAGGTTGAGCAGAGACTGCCCAACAATTTATTACATGCCCGCCGATAAACAAAACGGCGGATAGGGTGGCAAACTACTAACTCACGATAATAACGGTGGTGGAGATATCACCGCGAAGCGAGTGATATGGTTCCAGAAGACTACAGCTCTTCGAGCGTCGGAGTGAGGCTCAAGAAGACTTATTGCGGGTGGCGGAAGCGTATACAATACAAGTGACCAAAATCCGGGATCGCGCAGGACTGACTGGGACTCCTCTAGGCATCGGACGCGCTATCAAACTCTTCATCCAAGAGATCACCTTCGTCAACATCTGGCCAAATCAACAAGCCAGGTGAGTACTATGAAAGTACTCGCAAGACAGTTCGGACATAAGATATAACAAATGCGAACATGAAGTACATGAATAAGTTAACCAGTGCGATCAGACATAGAGATAATAAATACTGGGTGCCAAGCGAGGGTCTGAATGACACCTCGAGCGGAAACTGCAGAATATTAATACGGGTGCCAAGCGAGTGTCTGAAAGACTCCTCGAGCGAAAAATTCGGAATAATAATACTGGTGCCAAACGAGTGTCTGAAAGACTCCTCGAGCGGAAAATGCGGAATAATAATGCTGGTGCCAAACGAGTGTCTGAAAGACTCCTCGAGCGGAAAATGCGGAATAATAATGCTGGTGCCAAACGAGTGTCTGAAAGACTCCTCGAGCGGAAAATGCGGAATAATACTGCCACAGTCGGGCGTCGCGGCGACACCACATAAAGGGCTTATAACAGAAAATAAGGACGGTGCATGCCACAGTCGGACGTCTGAGCGACATCACATAAAGGGCTTATATTTAATGTAAGAAACAAAAACACGCCACAGTCGGACGTCTGCGCGACGTCACATAAAGGGCTTATAACACAGCTCAATAATACAACAGTTTGGGAACATAATTTATCACGAGCATGAAACAAATGTAAAGTTAGTCCATCCACAGGAATAACAATAAAACTGGATTACCACCTGAGCTTGCTCACCGGGAACAAGTTTCCACGCGGATAGATATGGATATAATGTTTTCAGTATTTGATCATGGATACGATGATTTGGAAGGAATTGACTCTGCAGAGTTTGTACTTAACCACAGCCAACGGATTTCAGTAGTCACGGGGACTAGTTCCGTCTACGGTGTTTTGGAAGAAACACGTCTAACCAGTACACACCCAATTTAACCATCCGAAACCAGGGATCACCCTCGGCATCGTTCAAGAAAAACCTTGAGACGGGGAGGCTACAACCTCGCGTGGCATGGGATCAAATTTCTATACGCGCGCTATAAGGGGGTACCCCCCCTCTCGGTCCCAACCGGAAACACCCATGCCCCCTGACCGGATGACTGGCTTTAATCCTGGGCCAAGGTACCATCATCCCGGCCTCTCTGTTTGGTGTGTACACGGAAAGAGGTTACCAACTTACTAAACCGCATCCCTAGCAATGAGACATGTGGTAGCACGGAAAGGGGAAAGAACGGTAACGCGGCTCCAACCACGTTAACGTCCGAGAAAGTTGGATGACGCAAGGCTGGCATGCTGCAATAGTACCACCTTGCTGCCCTTCATGTCACCACATGATTAGTCCATCTCTCATCAGAGATCATCACAACTTTGGAACATGCGGAAAGGAACGATAACGTGGCTCCAACCACGTTAACGTCGGAGAAAGTCGGATGACGCAAGACTGGTATGCTACAACAGTACCACCTTGCTGCCCTTCATGTCACCACATGATTTGGCCATCTCTCATCAGAGATCATCACGACTTTGGAACAACCGGGTAGTTGCCTCACAAGCAACGGGGTATTTACCGACACTCATATGTCACGCACAAACCTTCACGCAAACATGCAAAACACCTGTCATATCAAATGTTCAAAACATGCTTGCCTGGTTCGGAGAAGTCGGAGTCTAGCTCGGCGAAGTTCGCGGCTCCGTCACCTCTCCCGGAACCTACGGCAATCACGAAACGGGTACTAACGTGAAAACCAACACATGCACAGAAACTTTGCCAAATATTTTTCAAATAAATCCCATAAAAAAACTAGACAAAATTTTAAGAATGTCAGAAAAAGAATCACTCAAAAATACCTTTTTATTAAAAAGTTATAAAGGTTTCTGTCCAGGGACTTATCTGTAATGAAACAAAAAAGTTCTAGGGTTTTAACTGAGAAAACAGAAAAGGGTTCGTTTGGAAATGCGCAAGCGCAAGAGAGAAAACGTATTTTGCCCAAAGGCGCCAACAGAAAACGGTTCGGGGAAAATAAAACAGAGGCTGACACGCGGGGTCCACATGTCAGGTTTGAAAAGGCTCGCCGGCGCCCGAAGACGGCGGTGGACGCCGGCGTCGAACCACGGTGAGTTAGGAGAAACGGAGGGTACCGAGAGCTTCAGCGTCTTCTTCCGCGTCGGTGGGTGGTGGACTCGTCCAACGGGGAGCACCACGTCGACGGCGACACTTTCTCCGGCGGACGGCGGCTCGGGTGAGGATGGGGAACTCCGGTGGAGGGCTGCAAGCTTCGAATTGAAGTGCGGGTCAGAAAGGGAGATGCATGGTGAAGCTACTGGCAAGAGAATGGAGGCGGAGGAGCACACACGGGGGCGAATCGGGCTGGATCCCGTGGCGGGTTGCGGCGGCCGGAGTCGAGGAGGGAGACCTCCTCGGGGCTCTTCCAGTGGCTAGGCGTGCTCTAGGGGAAGTGCAGGGATGGTGGGTGCTCGAGTTGAAGCTCGGGGCCTCTATTTATAGGCAGATCGACGGGGTGGCCGTGAACGGAGAATCTCCGGCGAGCGATTACGGCGGAGCAGTGGATTGGAAGGTGGTTTGCGCGGCCAGGCAGCATCAGTGGAGGTTACTGGAGTCGTTCCACAGCTAAACGGGGTCGGTCTTGGCGTAATGGCGTCGGCCCACGGTGAGGTGACCGCACGGGCTCAACGGCGGCAGAGAGCGCGCTCCGCGCCCTGCGGTTCACGACGGGAGCGGCAGCGCATTCGGGGGAGTGGAAGGCCACGCGGCGGGCTCCGGTGGTTTGGGCGGTGCTGGGTGGAGTCGTCGGCGCTGTGTCTCCCGCTGGCGTCCGCAAAGCCGCCGCCGGCGTCGGTCACGGGGCGGCGCACCTTCTGCTGCTCGTCGCCGATGCCCGCAAGGCGCCAGGCTTTCGTGCGGTGCAGGAACAAGAGGGCGGGGACGAGGAGCAAGGCGACGCGGTGGCACCGGCGAGATCGATGTCCATCTCTGAAGAAAACGACAGTAGCCACTGAACTGAATCTCTGAACTTTTCTGAATTTGACATGACCATGCACTACAGGTGTTCGACAGAAGGTTTTGGCTATGAGATAAATTTTTCTGGAGCTGTAACTTGGTGAGATGACCACTCAATGCACCGAGAGGCTGCATGATTTTACTTGGAATTTTTGGAGAGAGTTTTGAATGAATTTCACCAAATTTGGCAAATCTGGTCCAAACTTGCAGCAGATGTAGTTTGAAAATTTTGAACTGGAGACCAGTGGATCTTCATGGTTCTAGGTTGAGGGTTCAAAGGACTAGGAGGGGAAAAAGGTTTGGTGGCAAAAATCAAGACAGAAAGTGGAGTTCCTTTGTAAATCTCCAAGTAGTAGGATAGAAGATAGAAATTTGTTTGAGTAGAATTTAAATGGAAATGATCACATGGGGATGATCAACTTGCTGGATTTGGTGTAAAACATGATCCAAAGGTGAGGGAAGGGTTAGGGGAGAGGATTTGCACTGATGCCATGGCAAGAAGGAATAGTTGAAAGTGGCAAAGGACTTTCCAAAAGCCATAGTGCAAATTCAAAAAGATTTTCAGAAGTTATTCTCCCAAATGACAAACATTTTGTCTTGAGCCCAAATGAAGAGCAAGAACTCCCAAGGCCAAAGGTAGATCTTGGGTGAATCCAAACATAACTTTTGCCATAAAGAAAATATATGAGAGGGAGAGTTCTCTTGAAGAAAAATTTAAATCACTCCCCTCAAGTCAAATAAAAAAATATTTTGAAAAATCCAAATAGAAACTTGGGTGTCACAACACCTACCCCCTTAGGAAAAATCTCGTCCTCGAGATTTCTGCTGATCCTCAAATAGATATGGATACTCTGCCCGGAGGAAATCTTCCCTTTCCCATGTGGCCTCATCCTCAGTGTGGTTGCTCCACTGAACCCTGAAAAACTTTGTCGTTTTCTGACGGGTCCTCTGTTCAGACTCTTCTAAAATCTTTACTGGCCTTTCTCTGTAGGTGAGATCTGGTTGCATATCAATGTCCTCATGAGGTACATGTTTCTCCGGGTTACTCACGCATTTCCTCAACTGCGAGACGTGGAATACGTCATGGACGTCTGACAGCTCCTTGGGTAGGTCTAGTTGGTAGGCTACCGTGCCTCTTCGCGCCTTCACACAAAATGGTCCAATAAATCTTGGGGCTAGCTTTCCCTTAATTTTGAACCGTTGCAGACCCCTCATAGGAGATACTCGGAGGTATACGAAATCACCGGGTTCAAAGCTGACCTCACGATGCTTCTGATCATAGTAGCTCTTTTGTCGGCTCTGCGCCGTCTTGAGTCTGTCCCTGATTTGTTTAACTTTTTCTTCGGCCTCTTTAAGCATGTCTGGGCCGAAGATACGGCTGTCACCTGTTTCTGACCAATTCAGTGGGGTACGACACCTCCGTCCGTACAATGCTTCAAAGGGTGCCATTTGCAAGCTGGCTTGGTAACTGTTGTTGTACGCAAATTCGGCATACAGCAAACTCTCTTCCCAACTGGATCCATAGGTGAGCACACAGGCTCTTAGCATATCCTCTAGGATTTGGTTTACACGTTCCGTTTGTCCATCTGTCTGAGGGTGGTATGCTGTACTGAAAGTTAGTTGTGTGCCCAGAGCTTGTTGTAGGTGATCCCAAAATTTGGAGACGAATTGGGTGCCTCGGTCTGATATTATAGTCTTCGGGACTCCATGCAAGCAAACTATACGAGATAGATAGAGTTTTACCAGTCTTTGTGTGGAGTAGGTAGTCTTCACGGGAATGAAATGAGCAACCTTGGTTAGTCGGTCTGTGATGACCCATATTGTGTCATTTCCGCGTTGTGATCGGGGTAGTCCAACGATGAAATCCATTCCTATTTCATCCCATTTCCACTCCGGTATCCTGTTTGGCTGGAGTAGCCCTGCTGGCTTTTGATGCTCGGCCTTGATGCGCTGACATGAATCGCAACAAGCAATAAATGTGGCTATATCTCTTTTCATACCGTGCCACCAGAATCTTTCCTGGATGTCCTTGTACATTTTGGTTCCTCCAGGATGGATCGAATATGGAGCGGTGTGGCTTTCCGTCAAGATCTGTTGCTTGAGTTCCTCAATGTTAGGTACGCAAAGTCCGTTTCGGTACCACAATGTTCCTTCACTGTCTGTGACGAACTCTGAAGTCTTACTAAGATTCATTTTCTTCTTTATGCCTTCGATGCTGGGGTGTCCCTGTTGAGCCTTCTTAATTTGTTCCACCAAGGTGGGTTGTATCTCCAGATTTGATACGGTGCCTTCGGAGACTAACATCATGTTGAGCCTAGCGAACTCTCGCTGAAACTCAGGCCTCAAGTTTTGCGGACCGTCAGTGTCCGGGCTGGGGTTTCGACTAAAGGCATCGGCCACTACATTTGCTTTCCCTAGGTGGTAGTGGATGCCGACGTCATAGTCTTTGACCAGTTCCAACCAGCGTCGTTGGCGTAAATTCAGCTCTGGCTGTGTGAAGATATATTTGAGGCTCTTATGGTCCGTATATATTTCACAATGATTTCCCAACAGAAAGTGCCTCCACTCCTTGAGTGCATGTATGACTGCTGCTAGCTCCAAGTCATGTGTTGGGTAATTTTCCTCATGTTTTCGCAGTTACCTAGAGGCATATGCGACAACTTTGCCATCCTGCATTAGTACACATCCGAGACCTTTTCGGGACGCGTCACAATACACTTCAAAACTCTTGTGTATGTCTGGCACAGTTAAGACTGGTGCGGTTGTCAGCCTTTTCTTGAGTTCTTGGAAGCTCTGCTCACATGCTTCCGTCCATACGAATTTCTTGTCCTTCTTGAGTAGTTGGGTCATAGGTTTCGCCACAGTGGAGAATCCTTCAATAAATCTCCTGTAATATCCGGCCATTCCTAGGAAACTCCGCACATCTGTGACGTTGGCGGGCGGTTTCCAGTCCAGTATGGCCTTGACCTTTTCTGGGTCTACGGCTACGCCTTCTTGGTTCAGTATATGGCCTAGGAAACCAACTTGTCTTAGCCAAAATTCGCATTTGCTAAACTTGGCGTACAACTGATGCTTCCTCAATTCTCCCAAAACAATTCTGAGGTGCTCAGCATGCTCTTCGGGTGTCCTTGAGTAAACCAGAATATCGTCAATGAATACCACCACAAATTTGTCCATGAATTTCATGAACACTTTGTTCATGAGGTGGACGAAATATGCGGGGGCGTTCGTTAGACCAAAAGGCATCACTGTGAACTCGTATAACCCATATCTGGAAGTGAATGCTGTCTTGGGGATATCCTCTGTCCGTACCTTCAGTTGATGGTATCCCGATCTCAAATCAATCTTTGAAAATACCTTAGCTTGTGCGAGCTGGTCAAATAAATCATTTATCCGTGGCATCGGATATTTGTTTTTGATGGTGACCATATTGAGGGCTCGATAGTCTATGCACAGTCTCAGTGTCCCATCCTTCTTCTTGGCGAACAACACAGGCGAACCCCATGGTGAGGAGCTGGCTCGTATAAACCCCTTGTCCAAATAATTCCTTTATCTGCTTCTTCAACTCCACCAATTCCGAGGGTGCCATCCTATACGGCTTCTTATAGATGGGAGCGGTGCCAGGTGCTAGTTCAATGCTGAATTCTATCTCTCGGTCTGGTGGCATGCCTGGTAGTTCTTCCGGGAACACATCAGGGAACTCGCATACCACTGGAACTTTTCTCAGTTCTGCAATGTCCATTTTGTTCAGTTTTGGTTTCTGTGATCGTGGCCTTTCTTGAGCGAAGACTCTTATTGTCTTGCCGTGATGGTGAGTGAGAATCACTGTCCGATTGAAGCAGTCAATGAATCCTTTGTTGGTGGTCAACCAGTCCATCCCTAAAATGACATCCAGTCCTTTACTTTCCAATACGATGAGATTCGCGTGGAATTGTAGTCCTTCGAACTCAATGACCACTCCTTGGCAGTAACCTTGGGCGATTTGCTTATTTCCAGGGGACTTGATGATCATAGACTTTTCCAAGGGAAGTATCGGAAAACCATGTTGCGAAACAAAACTCTTCGAAACGAACGAATGGGAAGCTCCAGAATCAAACAAAACCGTGGCAGGTACTGTGTTGACAGGGAACGTACCGAGCACGATGTCTGGGGCATTCTGCGCTTCTTCCCTGGTCACATGGTTCAAGTGACCCTTCCTGTGGTTGTTGTTGGGATTGAAGTTGTTGCGCTTGGGGGCAGGATTGTTTCCACCATTGTTTGGCTTGGGTGCCGAGTCTCTTGGCTTCGGGCACTGTTTAGCATAATGCCCTTGCTGACCACAGGCATAGCAGGTGACCCCTGGACGGTATGTGAACTCCTTATCCCTGGCATGAAACTGTCCGACGGGCCTTGGCTCGGTAGTCGTGGACCTCCTTGCGTCTGTCCTTGGGACCTCCGTCTTGCCTCGGTTGCTGCGGGCAAGAGTCGTCTTGTCCTTCTTCTGCTTGCGGATATCTTCCAGACTACGGCGCTCATTCTCCAGGGTGATGGCCTTGTCCACCAGCGTCATAAAATCCGGAAAGGTGTGTACAATCAGTTGGCATCTTAGCGCTGGTGCCAGGCCGTCCAGGAATTTTTCCATCTTCTTGCTTTCTGTCATGTGCTCGTCGTAGGCATAACGAGACAGCTGGGTGAACTGACCATTGTACTCTGTCACAGACATGCCTCTTTGCTTCAGGTCATCAAACTCTCTCTTCTTGATCTTTAAGATGCTCCTGGGGATGTGTGCCCCACGGAAGCCTTCCTTGAACTCTTCCCAGGTGATGTTGTGTTCCCTGGGATGCATGTGTAGGAAGTTTTCCCACCATGCTGCGGCTGCTCCAGTAAGGTAGTGTGGTGCATAAAGCACCTTCTCATGATCTGAGCAGTGAGCAATAATCAGTTTCCTTTCAATCTCACGAAGCCAATCATCGGCTTCCAGCGGCCTATCGGTGTGAGCAAAAGTTGAGGGGCGAGTCTTCTGCAACTCGGATAACTTGGAATGTGGTTGATAGTGTTCACGGTGGTTTCCCATTTGATGACATGGTTCATCATCTCTTGGTATTGTTGCTGACTTTGCTCGAAGAGACGGCATACTTGAGACAGTGCTGCTTCGCTGTCTTGTTGGCTGGACTGACCCTGAGTGAAATTGTTGCTGGTCTGTGTCCCGTAAACCTCTTCTGGCTGATTGGGCATGGAGCGAGTCCATGGGCGAGACATTTTTTTTCCAGTCTGGGGTATTATTTGCAAAACCCATGAGAAACTGTGTAGCCCAAAAAAAATCTTGCAAGGGCAACAAATAAAGTGGTTCAAGGTTTTCAAAGAAACACAAATGATTTTTCATGGAGAAGAAGTGCTTAACATAAAACTTACATGCGAAAAGCAAACACAAGATACAGCACTCAGGATACGCGTACACAATCCTGACATGTTATTTAAAACTAGCGTACTACTACGGAAGGCAGCAAACACGCCAATACAAACTAGCGTACAGATAAAACAGCACATCATACAAGCAGACATAACACGCGGCTACTCGGTGCTCTCAGTTGGAGATGGTGAAGATCTCCTTCCCCTTGCCGATGGCAAGGCTCAGCGGTCCAGGAGAGTCAACCTCCACCTCCTCTCTAGCTGGCTCCTGGCGCGTGACGCTGCGTTGCGGTGATGGTGCGGGGGCGACTGGTGGTAGAGCGCGTGCGGCAGGCGGTGCGGCTCTGACTGGAGTAGGAGCGATGACTCGGTCGAACTCCTCAGTGGTAGGCAGACGGCGACCAGCGGCCAAAACGGCCGGTGCATACGAGGCTGAAGACGAGATGAATGTCAGAGGCGGCGCCATGTGGAGAAGCTCCTTCCTGCTGGCAGGACCGCCCCGGACTAAGTCCATGCGGGCAGCCACAAGATCATCTACGAGGTTGTCGAAAGACTCCTCCAGAGCCTTGAGATACTCCACAACCATCTCGATGGCTTCATCTCTTTCTCCCCGATGGCAGGCAAACGCATAGTGGCTGGTGTACGGCACTTGGCATGGGAGGTAGCGGTAGCGACGAGTCTTCATCGTAGGAAGGATGTCCCGAAGGCGAGCTATCGCCTCGCGGGCAGCCATCTGCATGGCATGCCTCTCCGTAGGCATGGCCCTTCCCGTAAAACGGAAGTGGCGAGCAGCAGATCGTCCACCCCTGAACTGCACCATGGCTTGGTGCATAGACACGTCGTCACTGAGCTTGTGCTGATAGAGTGTGAACTCCGGGCGAGCTGCTGGCCCGATCGCGAGCTTGGTGATGGAGACGAGGAGCTTGACAAACCCCTCGGGCACGTTGGTGAACACTCGATTCTCACAGCTGCTGCCAGCCATCTACAAAAGTAGGCAAAAATTCTGAGTAGTCATGTCATAAATTTATGATGACCAACAGAAAATAGCTACAATTGCAAAATGCTGAAAAAGCACAAAGGACGCTAATAACCGATTAGCGATCGCACCTAGTGGCTTCCTACAGTCAGCCTGGCTCTGATACCAAGCTTGTCACGACCGGCTTTTCAATAAAACAATTATTGAGAAACCAATCCCTTTTACGGACCAGCGAGGAAGAATTCCTTCTCACTGATAGACAATATCTTTGTCACAAAAGAAAAATACCAGGAGTACTAAATATAATACAAGGTTGAGCAGAGACTGCCCAACAATTTATTACATGCCCGCCGATAAACAAAACGGCGGATAGGGTGGCAAACTACTAACTCACGATAATAACGGTGGTGGAGATATCACCGTGAAGCGAGTGATATGGTTCCAGAAGACTACAGCTCTTCAAGCGTCGGAGTGAGGCTCGAGAAGACTTATTGCGGGTGGCGGAAGCATATACAATACAAGTGACCAAAATCCGGGATCGCGCAGGATTGACTGGGACTCCTCTAGGCATCGGACGCGCTATCAAACTCTTCATCCAAGAGATCACCTTCGTCAACATCTGGCCAAATCAACAAGCCAGGTGAGTACTATGAAAGTACTCGCAAGACAGTTCGGACATAAGATATAACAAATGCGAACATGAAGTACATGAATAAGTTAACCAGTGCGATCAGACATAGAGATAATAAATACTGGGTGCCAAGCGAGGGTCTGAATGACACCTCGAGCGGAAACTGCAGAATATTAATACGGGTGCCAAGCGAGTGTCTGAAAGACTCCTCGAGCGGAAAATGCGGAATAATAATACTGGTGCCAAACGAGTGTCTGAAAGACTCCTCGAGCGGAAAATGCGGAATAATAATGCTGGTGCCAAACGAGTGTCTGAAAGACTCCTCGAGCGGAAAATGCGGAATAATAATGCTGGTGCCAAACGAGTGTCTGAAAGACTCCTCGAGCGGAAAATGCGGAATAATACTGCCACAGTCGGGCGTCGCGGCGATACCACATAAAGGGCTTATAACAGAAAATAAGGACGGTGCATGCCACAGTCGGACGTCTGAGAGACATCACATAAAGGGCTTATATTTAATGTAAGAAACAAAAACACGCCACAGTCGGACGTCTGCGCGACGTCACATAAAGGGCTTATAACACAGCTCAATAATACAACAGTTTGGGAACATAATTTATCACGAGCATGAAACAAATGTAAAGTTAGTCCATGCACAGGAATAACAATAAAACTGGATTACCACCTGAGCTTGCTCACCGGGAACAAGTTTCCACGCGGATAGATATGGATATAATGTTTACAGTATTTGATCATGGATACGATGATTTGGAAGGAATTGACTCTGCAGAGTTTGTACTTAACCACAACCAACGTATTTCAGTAGTCACGGGGACTAGTTCCGTCTACGGTGTTTTGGAAGAAACACGTCTAACCAGTACACACCCAATTTAACCATCCGAAGCCAGGGATCACCCTCGGCATCGTTCAAGAAAAACCTTGAGACGGGGAGGCTACAACCTCGCGTGGCATGGGATCAAATTTCTATACGCGCGCTATAAGGGGGTGCCCCCCCTCTCGGTCCCAACCGGAAACACCCATGCCCCCTGACCGGATGACTGGCTTTAATCCTGGGCCAAGGTACCATCATCCCGGCCTCTCTGTTTGGTGTGTACACGGAAAGAGGTTACCAACTTACTAAACCGCATCCCTGGCATTGAGACATGTGGTAGCACGGAAAGGGGAAAGAACGGTAACGCGGCTCCAACCACGTTAACGTCCGAGAAAGTTGGATGACGCAAGGCTGGCATGCTGCAACAGTACCACCTTGCTGCCCTTCATGTCACCACATGATTAGGCCATCTCTCATCAGAGATCATCACAACTTTGGAACATGCGGAAAAGGAACGATAACGTGGCTCCAACCACGTTAACGTCGGAGAAAGTCAGATGACGCAAGACTGGTATGCTACAACAGTACCACCTTGCTGCCATTCATGTCACCACATGATTTGGCCATCTCTCATCAGAGATCATCACGACTTTGGAACAACCGGGTAGTTGCCTCACAAGCAACGGGGTATTTACCGACACTCATATGTCCCGCACAAACCTTCACGCAAACATGCAAAACACCTGTCATATCAAATGTTCAAAACATGCTTGCCTGGTTCGGAGAAGTCGGAGTCTAGCTCGGCGAAGTTCGCGGCTCCGTCACCTCTCCCGGAACCTACGGCAATCAAGAAACGGGTACTAACGTGAAAACCAACACATGCACAGAAACTTTGCCAAATATTTTTCAAATAAATCCCATAAAAAGACTAGACAAAATTTTAAGAATGTCAGAAAAAGAATCACTCAAAAATACCTTTTTATTAAAAAGTTATAAAGGTTTCTGTCCAGGGACTTATCTGTAATGAAACAGAAAAGTTCCAGGGTTTTAACTGAGAAAACAGAAAAGGGTTCGTTTGGAAATGCGCAAGCGCAAGAGAGAAAACGTATTTTGCCCGAAGGCGCCAACAGAAAACGGTTCGGGGAAAATAAAACAGAGGCTGACACGCGGGGTCCACATGTCAGGTTTGAAAAGGCTCGCCGGCGCCCGAAGACAGCGGTGGACGCCGGCGTCGAACCACGGCGAGTTAGGAGAAACGGAGGGTACCGAGAGCTTCAGCGTCTTCTTCCGCGTCGGTGGGTGGTGGACTCATCCAACGGGGAGCACCACGTCGACGGCGACACTTTCTCCGGCGGACGGCGGCTCGGGTGAGGATGGGGAACTCCGGTGGAGGGCTGCAAGCTTCGAATTGAAGTGCGGGTCAGAAAGGGAGATGCATGGTGAAGCTACTGGCAAGAGAATGGAGGCGGAGGAGCACACACGGGGGCGAATCGGGCTGGATCCCGTGGCGGGTCGCGGCGGCCGGAGTCGAGGAGGGAGACCTCCTCGGGGCTCTTCCAGTGGCTAGGCGTGCTCTAGGGGAAGTGCAGGGATGGTGGGTGCTCGAGTTGAAGCTTGGGGCCTCTATTTATAGGCAGATCGACGGGGTGGCCGTGAACGAAGAATCTCCGGCGAGCGATTCGGCGGAGCAGTGGATTGGAAGGTGGTTTGCGCGGCCAGGCAGCATTAGTGGAGGTTACTGGAGTCGTTCCACAGCTAAACGGGGTCGGTCTTGGCGTAATGGTGTCGGCCCACGGTGAGGTGACCGCACGGGCTCAACGGCGGCAGAGAGCGCGCTCCGCGCCCTGCGGTTCATGACGAGAGCGGCAGCGCATTCGGGGGAGTGGAAGGCCACGCGGCGGGCTCCGGTGGTTTGGGCGGCGCTGGGTGGAGTCGTCGGCGCCGTGTCTCCCGCTGGCGTCCGCAAAGCCGAAGCCGGCGTCGATCACGGGGCGGCGCACCTTCTGCTGCTCGTCGCCGACGCCCGCAAGGCGCCAGGCGTTCGTGCGGTGCAGGAACAAGAGGGCGGGGACGAGGAGCAAGGCGACGCAGGTGGCACTGGCGAGATCGATGTCCATCTCTGAAGAAAACGACAGTAGCCACTGAACTGAATCTCTGAACTTTTCTGAATTTGACATGACCATGCACTGCAGGTGTTCGACAGAAGGTTTTGGCTATGAGATAAATTTTTCTGGAGCTGTAACTTGGTGAGATGACCACTCAATACACCCAGAGGCTGCATGATTTTACTTGGAATTTTTGGAGAGAGTTTTGAATGAATTTCACCAAATTTGGCAAATCTGGTCCAAACTTGCAGCAGATGTAGTTTGAAAATTTTGAACTGGAGACCAGTGGATCTTCATGGTTCTAGGTTGAGGGTTCAAAGGACTAGGAGGGGAAAAAGGTTTGGTGGCAAAAATCAAGACAGAAAGTGGAGTTCCTTTGTAAATCTCCAAGTAGTAGGATAGAAGACAGAAATTTGTTTGAGTAGAATTTAAATGGAAATGATCACATGGGGATGATCAACTTGCTGGATTTGGTGTAAAACATGATCCAAAGGTGAGGGAAGGGTTAGGGGAGAGGATTTGCACTGATGCCATGGCAAGAAGGAATAGTTGAAAGTGGCAAAGGACTTTCCAAAAGCCATAGTGCAAATTCAAAAAGATTTTCAGAAGTTATTCTCCCAAATGACAAACATTTTGTCTTGAGCCCAAATGAAGAGCAAGAACTCCCAAGGCCAAAGGCAGATCTTGGGTGAATCCAAACAAAACTTTTGCCATAAAGAAAATATATGAGAGGGAGAGTTCTCTTGAAGAAAAATTTAAATCACTCCCCTCAAGTCAAATAAAAAAAATCTTTTGAAAAATCCAAATAGAAACTTGGGTGTCACAGTCATCCACCGTTATTGACCACTAATTGTTTCCTTTGCACCTCTGTGTAAACAGGGTTATCTACTTCACCTCGTTGCCATTGTGACCTTTTGTTGCATTGCACAAAACACTTTTGTTTTAAGAGTGTTTTGTGCAGTTCAACCAAAATGTCACGCCGACAATGTTGCTTGATTGCTTGATCTCAGTGGAACTGCATAAGAGATCTTACTTCCTATCCGTTAAGGTGAATTTGGTTCAGATCTTCTTCTTGTGAGTTGTTTGAATTCCGCATCATGGGAGGTCAGTACTAGCCTTCTTTCACATGATTCTGCAGTGTGCTTTCATATGTTGTGCTACTTGTACGATAATGTTGCTTGATTTTAGTGAACTGCACAAATGGAGACAAGACTTCCAATCTGTATGTGCACCGTAATATCCCATTGAGGTAAGATAAGGATATTTCAAACTGCTGGCCTGTATTTTGCCACTTTCATCAGAAAATTAAGTTTAGTACTATACTTGTGCTCCCTAATTGACATGCCAAATCTTACATTGAAGGCGAAGCTTGTCTGTTATTGAACCAAGTGATGAAGGGGAAGAACAAGCGGAAGAAAAACAAAAATCAACTCCCGGTGCTGTAATGAAGCACTGGAACTGTGATGACACAAGTAATGATATAGTTTTGCATCTTAATTTATTGCTATGGCTGGAACGAGCAATTGTTTTGCCACTGATTTGATGCCACTCTTAATGTAATATGTAATTATCTCTAGTTGTGCAAACAGGGATCTTCTTTGAAGATACCATATATTTTAGTGGAACTGCCCAAGAAGATGTTGGAAACATTAAACTAATCAATGAGTATATAGTAAGCATGCCCACCACCGTAGATAGCAACAGATGGTTCCGGAGAAGTGCTTCATCTGTATGCTCTACACAACAAGCCTCCTGACAAAGGTTGGTACTCGCCCACTGATTTCATCCATATGATTGAGCTTTGTCATCTCTATTGGCGTTGTGCTACTGTTTAGATACTATCATGAAAAAGTGGTATTGTCCTTGAGAAGTGCTTCATCTGTGATGTTTTAAATATTTCCTTTCCTTTTTTCCGAGCAAACAGGGATGCTAGCATTTAGTAGTCCTCTTGTCTTTGCACAACAGGATCATCTTCCTCTGAAGAAGAATATGGAGTATGTGAAGTGACTAGTTCCGATTATGCCAGGATGAAGAAGCCCTGTCTATCTTCTCATTAGAAGGAGCAGTTGAAGGATGGTTACATTACTCCCCACAAGACCGAACTAACTTCAGCTCAGAAGGACTGACAAATCTCCATTTTTTTGCTGTGATGCGCGAGTACAATGTTGTTCTAGGATCCTTTCTGGTGAGTTCCATTTTTCTAACAGTGTGCTCTACATGGACCATGTATGTGCCTGTTGAAACTTCAATTCATAGTACAGTTTGCTTTACACTAATCACTTTTTTGTATTTGTGCAAACAGGGATGCTCAGCTTGATTTCAATGGGAACTGCACAAAATGTTCAGGAATACATCGAATCATTCATTTCCACCACAAGAAAGGAGGTGCCGATAAGTTCAAGGCGTTGCAACATATAAGGGCGAAATCATACAAGCTACGCGCGAATTTGGTTGATTTTGGTGGAACTGCACAAAAACAACAGCTGGTTTATTTAGCACGAGGTGCCATGTCAATGTCCAAACTGATGGCAAACCCTGCCCATTCCACAATCGTAGGCATTTGATATTTTGGAATGGGACAACCTTGTCAATTTTTCTCATTGATTTTAGCAAGACATGCATTTGATATTTTCGAATGGGACGCCCTTTGCTGTCAGCAGCGTCGATCAATTTTTATTTATTCTTTAGCTGTGAAGTAAATATTGCCTCTAACATGTGAGTCGCTGAGATGCATAATCATCGATTGTTTTGAATGTTCTCTATGAATTGCCAGGCCTGTGTGTTTGATTGCAATGTACAGAAACGCTAAAAAGCTGCTCAAACTCTTTGTACTCCTTCTGTTCCTTTTTACTTCGCACATTGTGAAAGTGCATACTTTTTTGTATAAGATTGGTCAAAGTAGAGATACTTTGACTGCAGACAAAACTTGTATGCAGACTAGAAAGGACAGGAGGGAGTACATGTGAAACTGTTGCAAACGAGGTGATCACCCTGGGAATAATGCTAGTACGTATTGTTTTGCATGTTCATCCAATGCCAGTGATACAGGAATTCAAACTAATCAAAATAAATTCATTCATACACGGTCGGATTTCATATAAACATGCCGGATTTCATTACATTTCATACATTCTTCAACTAAAAAGGGGTGCGCTGGAGGTATAATTAATTAACCAAAGCTACCCACCTGTGTCCCGCTGAGCCGAACAGAAGCTTCAGTGACTTAACTGCAGGTGCAGTTGCGTAACTGACATGTGGCCTGTTGGGCCCACGTGTCAGTTAGCCAACTGCACCAGGAGTTAAGTAGAAGCAGCGTTCTTCTCCAGCGCAGCTCTCCGACTCCACGTCGCCGCCAAGAAGCTAACCGGCCGTCAATGGTCAACCCGCCTAGCTTGGCTTCAACCGGAGGGTAGCAGCGGTGGCCTTACTTGGACCCGAACGGCGGCGACCTACCGTGTTCTACTCTTCCTCGTTTTCTGTGTGGCGCGGCCTCATTGGCAGCGGGGCGGGGCCTCAGCGGAGCCGGCGATGTCCTCTGTCTCGTTGCCGGCGGGCGGCGCCTCATCGGAGCAGTGGAAATCCTCCCCCACGTTGCCGGCAGGGTGGGGCCTCGGCTGAGCCGGCGATGTCCTCTGCCTCGTTGTTGGCGGGGCGGGGCCTCGGCGGAGCCGGCCGTGTCCTCTGCCTCGTTGTTGGTGCCACAGGGCCTCGGCGGAGCAGGGCCTCGTCGATGCCAGCGGAGCGGGGACTCGTCAGAGCCGGCATTGTCCTATGCCTCGTCCTCGGTCTTGCCAAACAGCGCCTCGCCCGCTTCATCGCCCTCTTTGCTAGCCTCTTTGTAGGCGGCCGCAGCCTCCGCCACCCGCATGCGGTACCATCAGCGCTCGAGGCGGCCCTTGCGGGCTGAGTGGTACGAGTCGAGCAGCGCCTCCTGCTCCACCCGCTCCGCGGCGATCTGCTCCTCCGCCTGCAGGTGCTCCTGGAGGCGATGGTGGTTGTAGGCGGTGTCGGCCTGCGCCTCCCTGAACTGCTCCTCACGCATCTGCCTCACCCTGTCCATATATTGGGCACGGGCCTCGCCGATGGTCATGGTTCAATGCATCAGCGAGGATGGCGCGGAGGAGGGGGTTGGCGCCGGATCGTCGACTACCATGTTCTCCATTGGGACGTCGTCATCCTCCGGCTGCCTGCCGGCCAGCCGGTCGGCAGCAATGACTGCCATCTCCTTGTGGTCCATCGCCTGCCCGCCCCGAAGAGCGCTGGAGCGCGAGGAAGCCATGGTGGTAAGTAGTGGTGTGGACAGGAGAAAGGGAATGGATGCGGATGACTGCGGCTATGGCCGGCGCAACAGTTTATATAGCAATGGTGGGCGGGCGGAGGGACGGACGTGTGGCGCCGGAGTAGCCGCCTCGGCAACCGCGTATCATTAATGTGGGCGGCAGATGGACGGACGGACGGCACTTGTGTCGTTTGAAGGCAGAGCAATCGCCTGCACCGGGAAGCGGGGCGGGCGGCGCTGACTGTTTCGGGCGGAAAGCGCGCGCGGGCGAGGAGATGACTTTACTTGGAGAGGATGACAATGGGGACCCACCAGGTCCATAGCCTCACGTATGCAAGTGCCTCCTTATTATATATATATATATAACTATAATTTAATTTGCTTCCTCCTGGTTTCCTGACATCACGGTCCCACACCATTGTCAACCTATGTAGTAGTCAATAAACGAGAGAATTGCACAAGAAGCGGCCGACAGCTGGGACCAAGCAGCTCGAGCAGTATTTGTGTTCTTGAGGTGTGAGCACTGCAGAGTTTTTCGATGTTTAGCCCAGATATTAATTTTTCTCCTCTGAACAAAAACGAAAACATCGCTGCAGGTATTAACTGGGCAGGCTGTGGCCCGTCTAGCCCAGGCCAGATATCCAGCCCAAATATTAATTTTTTTCAAGCTGAAAATGGCTAGCCCAACTATACATTTTTAGGAATACCCAGGCAAGGTCAAGTTGTTATTCTCCGCCCCGCCGGGCTGCAAATCTTTCCTAGGAGGGATGCATTAGGCTTAACAAGAAAATGGGCTTTAACAAATAATAAATGGGATGTAATTATAAAAACTGGGCAGTAACTATAAAAAAATGCACCAAAGACGTGATTACTTTATAAAATATTATTTTTGGATATTGAAAAATTTAATTTCATTAATTGTTGCGAGCGCAATGTTTCGTTGGATTTTTACGTAATATAAATTTATATTGAAATTGTATTTAATCTGACTAGAAATTTCGGGATAAAAATATTTCGGATCCCATCAAAATGTGGGAAATTTTATTGAATTCTGTTTTGAACGGTTGGTTGAAATGGGTTGTACTTTTAACAAACTGTAAATGGGCTGTAGTAAATTCCATTAGAATTCAAAAATGGGCTAAAAATTCTTACAAATCTCAAATGGGCTATAAGTTCTCTGCCACACACTTCTGGCCTTACTAAGTTGACGCGTCCCCTAAAAAAAACAGAGTTGACGCGTATGCAAGGCTTTATCAACTTATAGTCAACAGACGGTTCTAGCAGCAGTGGCCGTTGGATGTCCATCCAACGGATGCTGTGCTTCTTCTTCAATCTCGGATATTCTAGCTTCACCCGCCCAAAAAATGATTCCCCCCTGACATCTGGGGCGCACCGTCTCGGAAGCTGACCTGTGGGCCTACTAAGTTGAGGTACAAAGGGCTTTGTGAACTTAGTCAATATAAACGATTCTAGCTGAAGTGACCGTACGATGTCCATCCAATGGCCGTCGTGCTTCTTCAACCTCTGGTCTTCTTGCTCCAGCCGCCCAAAGCAGTGCTAGTCGTGCCGCCTGCTCCTGCCTCCCGTGGCCGGTTGTGCTGCCGCGGAGGCCTCACCACCCCCTACTACTCCCACCGCTGGCCAGGCCATCCCTCCACTCACCCACACCCCCTGTTATTCTGCGGCGACTGCAGCGTAGCCGAACCAGTGAACCCTCGCACTCCTCTCCGCGTGTGCATCCATTGCCGCGTCTTCCCCGGCTCCGCGTCATCCCCTTCCTAGGCCTCGCCGTCGTCCACCGCCCTGGTGCTCTCGGCGCGGCGTGGTCAACATGGTCAAGGAACGACTTCCATCGGACGTGGACTGTATGTGGAGAGGCTGACAGCTGGGTCCACGGCAGCCGCAAGGAAGTGCCTCCTTATTACGTGCAAAATAAGTATTCCTCCACCTGACAGCGGGGACCCACCGGACGGGCCACCGTATTTCACGAAAAAATGATTCGCCCCCTGACTGCTGGGACCCACGAGCTACATCTTCGCACGCAAGGAAGTGCGTCCGGGCAAAAAAAAGATTCGCCCCCCTGACTGCTGGGACCCACCAGCTACATCTTCGCAGGCAAGGAAGTGCCTGACAGTCGGGACCCACCTGGTCGAAGCGTACGTAGTGTTGTCATTCTGGTCGCGAACGTGTACGTACATACTGGTCGATGTAGAGGCGCGCACGTGTCGTAGCAGAGGCGCGCACGTAGCATGTACACGTACGTACAACGGCCAGGGTGCAAGAAAGAAAATACAGCCACGTATGTGTACATACGGGCAGGGTCTCGAACGCCTACTCGCGCATACGTACGGCCGGGGCTCGTGTACATGGCTGGGTCGGAACGGAGAAACAGCATTGTGACGCCCCCGATCCGACCGTACACTAATCATGCACGCAAATGTGTACGATCATGATCAGGGACTCATGGGAAGATATCACAACACAACTCTACAACATAAATAAGTCATACAAGCATTATAATACAAGCCAGGGGCCTCGAGGGCTCGAATACAATTGCTCGATCATAGACGAGTCAGCGGAAGCAACAATATCTGAGTACAGACATAAGTTAAACAAGTTTGCCTTAAGAAGGCTAGCACAAACTGGGATACAGATCGAACGAGGCGCATGCCTCCTGCCTGGGATCCTCCTAACTACTCCTGGTCGTCGTCAGCGGCCTGCACGTAGTAGTAGGCACCTCCGGTGTCGTAGGTGTCGTCGTCGACGGTGGCGTCTGGCTCCTGGACTCCAGCATCTGGTTGCGACAACCAGATAGGAAGGAAAGGGGAAAAGAGGGGGAAAGGCAACCGTGAGTACTCATCCAAAGTACTCGCAAGCAAGGAGCTACACTACATATGCATGGGTATATGTGTAAAGGGGCATATCAGTGGGCTGAACTGCAGAATGCCAGAATAAGAGGGGGATAGCTAGCCCTCTCGAAGACTACGCTTCTGGTCATCTCCATCTTGCAGCAGGTAGAAGAGAGTAGATTGAAGTCCTCCAAGTAGCATCGCATAGCATAATCCTATCCGGCGATCCCCTCCTCGTCGCCCTGTTAGAGAGCGATCACCGGGTTGTATCTGGCACTTGGAAGGGTGTATTTTATTCAGTATCCAGTTCTAGTTGTCATAAGGTCAAGGTACAACTCCGGGTCGTCCTTTTACCGAGGGACACGGCTATTCGAATAGATAAACTTCCCTGCAGGGGTGCACCACATAACCCAACACGCTCGATCCCATTTGGCCGGACACACTTTTCTGGGTCATGCCCGGCCTCGTAAGATCAACACGTCGCAGCCCCACCTAGGCCCGATAGTATAGCACAGCAGACGGACAAGAATGTAGGGCCACTGATGGAAATCTAGCATCCTAGACTAAGCATGTAGGAATGCAGGTAAAGGTAACAACAATAGTAGCAAGGATAGGCTATGCATCAGAATAGGATATCGGAAAGCAGTAACATGCTACACTACTCTAATGCAAGCAGTATAGAGAAGAATAGGCGATATCTGGTGATCAAGGGGGGGGGCTTGCCTGGTTGCTCTGGCAAGTAGGAGGGGTCGTCGACTCCGTAGTCGAACTGGGCAGCAGCAGCGTCGGTCTCGTAGTCTACCGGAGAGAAGAGGGGGAGGAAACAGTAAATACAATGCAAACATAAGCATGACGATGCGTGACATGACAATGAGCGGTGCTAGGGGTGTCCTAACGCGACAGTAGGTGGTACCGGTGAAGGGGGGGAACATCCGGGAGGTATTCCCGATGTTTTGCGTTTTCGGACAGACGGACCGGAGGGGGAAAGTTGCTAGTTCGATAGGTTAGGGAGGTGTGGTGGACGAACGGACTGCGTATTTGGATTCGTCTTATCGTTCTGAGCAACTTTCATATAGAAAACATTTTCATCCGAGTTACGGTTTAAAAGATATGAATTTTCAAAGTTTATTTGAATTTCTGGAATTATTTATATTAAGCAAAAATGAAATATGTCGTCAGCATGAGGCAATGCTGACGTCAGCAGGTCAACAGGTCGGCTGACCAGTCAAACCAGACAGGTGGGTCCAGTGGGACCCACATGTCAGCCTCTGTTAGTCTAATACTTATTTAAACTAATCTAACATTCTAATTAGAGGGGTGGGCCCCATATGTCAGTGAGTGTTTAGTTAAACTAATTATTTTTATTTATAAAACATTTTCCTTTTCTTTTCTTTTTTTATATTTTTGCGGCGGGGCCCGCATGTCAGTGACTGGGCCTGCCCAGTCAGCAGTTGACTGGGTCAACCCAGTCAACTGGGGCCCGAGGGGGCCACTGGCAGGGGCACTGGGGTGGCCCCAGGCCAGCCACGTCGGCGGCCGGCACCGGAGCGGCTCCGGCGAGCCAAACGCGGCGGCGCGGCTCGAGAGGGGTGCGGGTTTGCGCTACGGTGGGTTTGCGGGGGCGTGGTTGGGCGTGTTCGACGCGGCTCGGCGCCGCGCGTCCAACTGCGGTGGTCGGAGGGGCTGGAACGGCCGGGGGCGAGCGCTACGAGCTCGCCGGCGGCGAGGTGCTACGGGTGCCCGATGGAAACGCGGCTACGGCGGACTATCGAGCAAGCGGAGGGGCTGGGGGGCACCTACGTACGGTGGGGAGTGCAACGGGCTTGAGCCCGTGACCAAAAGGTCACCGGAGACCCGCCGGCGGCGAGCTCCGCGGCGCGGCGTTCGGGCGTGCGTGGGAGAGCAGCTACGGAACGCGGGCGAGCTAACGGAGAGGGGGAGGAGAAGCGGGAGCTCACAGCGGAGCCGTAGGGAGTGGCAGTGAGCTCGGGGAGGGCGCGGGGTAGCCGGAATCGGCGACGATCGACGGCGGCCGAAGGTTGAAGACGAGCTCGTTGCGGTCGGTGCAGTGGCTCCAAGCTCCAACGGAGAGGCGGAGGTGACGTAGTCGAGGGCGGCGACGGCGTACGACACGGCGAGGTGGCGATTGGGGCACGGTGGCCGCGGGAACTACGGTGAACGGCGGCGAGCGCGCGCGGGCAGAGGGGATCGAAGGGGAGAGGCAGGTGGATCTGGCGGGGGGGAAGGCGCAGAGGCCGAGGGACGAGCGGGGGCGAGTGGGAGAGAGGCCCGAGGAGGCGAGGGAGCTGGCGCCCTTATCCTCCCCGTCGCCAGCGAGGGGGTGCGGCGGGGACGGCCACTGTTCGACCCCGGTCGGGGGAACAGGGAAGGGGACGCGGGGGGGGAGAGGTGGGCTGGGCCGGGGGTCGGGGGTGCGGCCCAGTCTGGGCCACGGGTCCAGTGGGGGGGGGAAGGGCCTTTTCCTTTTTTTTCCTTTGTCTGTTCTGTTTTCTGTTTTCTTTTTATTTGTTTATTTTCTTTTCGGTTTTATTTCTTTTAAAAGTATTTAGGTATTTTAGAAAAATGTGTTTTCTCCACCATAATTACCAGTTCATTATTTGGCACCCACCGAACATTTTTGTTTAAACTTTTGAAAACTTTTATTTTTCACTTTTATTATATTTGAAGTTTGAACTAGGAGTTTGAAAAGGAAGGTGATTCAAATGTGATCAAGCCCTGTTTAGCAACATGATTAGCTTAATCACAGGGAGTTACTGTAGCATGATTCTCAGGGTGTTACAAATCTCCTCCACTACAAGAAATCTCGTCCCGAGATTTAGGAGGTAGAAGGAAACAGTGCGGGGTATTCTTCGCGCAGACGATCCTCTCGTTCCCAATTGGCCTCATCTTCAGAATGGTGCGACCACTGGACTGTGAGAAACTTGATCGCCTTCTGACGTGTGCGGCGTTCATCTTGGTCGAGAATGTGGACCGGATGCTCCTTATAGGAGAGGTCTTGCTGCAATTCGAGCACTTCATGATCCACAGCTCGGATTGGATCCTTGAAGCAACGGCGGAGCTGTGACACATGGAACACATCGTGAACCTGAGAAAGGTTCGGCGGTAGCTCCAGTTGGTATGCCACTTTTCCATGCCTTTCGAGAATAGTGAATGGGCCAATATAGCGAGGAGCTAGTTTGCCCTTGATCCCGAAGCGGTGAGCACCCTTCATAGGTGTGACTCGGAGATAAGCCTTTTCGCAAGGTTGATAGACCATGTCTTTATGATGACGGTCATACTGACCCTTCTGACGTGACTAAGCAGTCTTGAGATTCTCGCGAATAATGCGGACTTGTTCTTCGGCATCTTGGATAATATCCGGACCGAAGAGTGGACGTTCCCCAGTTTCTGACCAGTTCAGAGGGGTTCGGCACTTTCGTCCATATAACACTTCGAAGGGGGCCATCTTCAGACTAGCTTGATAGCTATTATTATAAGAGAACTCAGCATACGGGAGAGATTCCTCCCATTTCTTGCCGAAGGAAATAACGCAAGCTCGAAGCATGTCTTCGAGAACTTGATTGACGCGTTCAACTTGTCCTTGCGATTGATGATGAAACGCAGTACTAAATGACAGATGAGTTCCCATAGCTTCTTGGAAACTTGCCCAGAATCTTGAAGTGAATAAGCTGCCACGGTCTGAGCTGATAACCAATGGAATACCGTGGAGTGAAACAATCCTGGACATATAGAGCGTTGCCAACTGGCTAGCAGTGATCGTTTCTTTGACTGCCAGGAAATGTGCAACTTTGGAAAGTCGGTCTATGACGACAAGAATAGCATCATTACCTTTCTGTGATTTGGGAAATCCAGTGACGAAGTCCATCTCAACATGGTCCCATTTCCATTCAGGAATAGAGATAGGTTGCAGAGTTCCAGCAGGCCTTTGATGTTCTGCTTTGATACGACGGCAAACGTCACACTCAGCAACATAACGAGCAATGTCTTGCTTCATATTAGACCACCAGAATCTCTGACGGATGTCTTGGTACATCTTTGTACTACCAGGATGGATACATAGAGGTGTATCATGAGCTTCTTTCATAACTTCCTGTGTCATATCCAGGTTTTTCTTTGCACATGGCACCACTAGGCGGCCCTTGAAGTATAGGGTGCCATCTTCAGCAATGGTGAAGAATGAGGGCTTTCCTTCTGCGAGGTAGCGCTTAATCTTGTGGGCTTCAGAGTCATACTTCTGTAGCCTTTTGATGTTGTCCTCGAGATCTGGTTTAGCAACTAGGGTATTGAGGGAACCCTGGGTAACAACGTGGAGGTTCACCTTGCCAAACTCCTTAGGAGGGGGAGTGAGTGCACCTGGAGGAACAATATGGAGGTTCAACTTCCTGAATTCTTCAACAAGCGAGGGCTGAACTTTGTGAACCTGGAGGTGGTTGCAGTAAGACTTGCGGCTCAAGGCATCAGCCATTACATTAGCCTTGCCTGGCGTATAGGAAATACCCAAGTCAAAGTCTGCAACAAGCTCCATCCATCTCTGTTGACGGAGGTTCAGATCTGGCTGAGTAAACAGATACTTCAGACTTTGGTGGTCAGTGAAGATCTCGCAACGATTACCGAGAAGGTAATGTCGCCACTGCTTCAGCGCATGAATGACAGCAGCAAGTTCGAGGTCGTGAACTGGGTAGTTCTCTTCGTGAGGGCGCAATTGTCGAGAGGCATAAGCAATCACTTTGCGGTCTTGCATTAGGACACAGCCTAATCCTTGACGGGAAGCGTCGCAGTAAATGACGAAGTCCTTCTTAGTATCAAGTGGAGCTAGAACTGGAGCAGAAGTCAACTTGTCTTTGAGTGCCTGGAAACTTTCCTGACATTTGTCTGTCCATTGGAACTTGACGCCCTTATGTAACAGGTTAGTCAGAGGCCTGGCGATCTTGGAGAAGTTCTCGACAAATCGACGGCAATAGCTGGCGAGACCGAGAAAACTTCTGACTTGCTTAACGTTCTTGGGAGGAGTCCAATCAAGAATAGCCTGAACTCGTTCAGGGTTGACGGCAATACCATCCTTAGAGATGACATGCCCAAGATAGGTTACTTCGGGTAGCCAGAATTCACATTTAGAGAACTTGGCATATAGTTGATGCTCTCGTAGCTTTTGCAGCACAAGTCGAAGATGTTCAGCATGTTCTTCTTCGTTCTTGGAGAATACCAGGATATCATCCAGATAAACCACGACGAACTTGTCGAGGTAATCCATGAATATATAGTTCATTAGACGAGAGAAGGTGGCTGGAGCATTGGTTAAACCGAAAGACATGACGGTGTACTCGTATGAACCATAGCGAGTCACGAAGGCGGTCTTTGGGATATCCTCTTCGCGAACACGGATCTGGTGGTAACCCAACCTCAAGTCGAGCTTAGAGAACACTGAAGAACCCGCCAGTTGATCATACAGATCATTGATCCGAGGAAGAGGGTATTTATTCTGAATGGTAGCTTGGTTTATAGGACGGTAGTCTTGAACTAACCGGTTTGTCCCATCCTTCTTCTTGACAAAGAGAGAAGGTGCTCCCCAAGGAGAGCAACTTGGGCGAATGAATCCTTTGCGAAGAGACTTGTCGATTTCCTCCTTAAGCTCAAGGAGTTCATGCGGCGGCATTTTGTAGGGTCGCTTGGCTATAGGAGTGGTGCCTGGTTTCAAGTCGATGATGAATTCGACAGCTCTAGCAGGGGGAATCCCTGGAAGTTTTTTAGGGAAGACGTCGAAGAATTCACGCACGACGGGAATGTTTTCAATGCCCTCGAGTGGTGCAGCGTTCAATGCATTCAAGGCATAGAGCCTTGCCTCGGCATTTTGCACCAGATGAGCTTGGTAAGCAACTATTTCATCTGAAGGGTGTAATAGATGGACGGTTTTAGTGGCGCAAACTATAGAAGCAGTATGCGCTTTCAACCAATCCATACCCAAAATGAGGTCGATGTTAGACGACTTCAGGATAATGGGAGAGGCATAGAATTCCAGCCCTTCGATTTCCACGGGAACATCGATGCCAACCAAGGAGGTCTGACACTGTCCCACGGGGGTTTTGACCAATACAGAGGTGTTCATCTCCTCACATTTAACGTCGTGCTTGTATGCAAAATCTTCTGACATGAATGAATGCGATGCACCTGTATCAAATAAAACGGATGCTGGTACTGAATTTACGAGGAGTGTACCCATCACAGTAGCAGGCTGGTCTTGAGCTTCGTTGAGATCAACGTGGTTGGCATGAGCACGACCATAAGACTTAGCATTGTTGTTGCGGGGCTGATTGTTACCACGGCCCGTTGCTGGAAGGGCAAGCTGATTCTGATTCTGATGGCAGTCCCTGGCACGGTGACCTGGTTGTCCACACTTGTAGCACAGACCATTATTGGGAGTGGGAACAAGAGCTTGGGATGGTGGAGCTGGAAGTCTTGACTGCCTAGATGGTGGTGGAGGCAGACGAGGTGCAGCATAGGTCTGCCTTGGGGCAGATGCATTTGGACGGTACATGCTGTTCGGGATCGATATCTTACGCTTCTGTGCGGGCGAGCCCGAAGATGAGCCCGTGTCACGGTTGCGCCTGTGAGAGCTCTGGTATTCCTGCAGACCAGTTTCGACATTGATGGCCTTGTTCACCAAGGTGGCGAAATCAGCAAAGTCATGCACTAGAAGTGCGAGCTTGATGTCAGCTTGAAGGCCATCACGGAACTTCTCCTGTCTGCGTGCATCATTTGCAATGTCTTCTTCAGCATAGCGGGACAAGTCCAGAAACTCCCGCTGATAAGCTTCGACAGATTTGTTGCCTTGGGTGAGGTTGCGGAACTCACGCTTCTTCCGGTCCATGACTCCTTGAGGAATGAAGCGGGCACGGAAAGCTGCTTGGAAGTCTGGCCATGTGATGATTGTTCCAGCTGGCAGAGTACGCCTGTGGCTGTCCCACCATTGAGCTGCGGGTCCCTTCAAGAAGAAGGAAGCAAAGGTGACATAGCTGGCAGGGGCTACATCAGCAGACTCCATCTCATAGGTGATGTCACGTAGCCAGTCATCAGCATCCAGAGGCTGAATTGAGCTGCGGTAGATGGTTGGGTTGAGGCGTATGAAATCTTGAAGAGTCACTTGGGCTGGCTGCTGGTTCATATTGGGGCGAGGAAACCGAGCCATCATATTTTCCATGAATTGGCGGTTCAGTTCAAACTGTTGGATCATACCAGCCATGTACTCAGGTGGTGGTGGGGCATCGCCACCACGACCACGACCACCTGGTCTAACCATCCTGCTAATATATAACAGGGGTAGTTCAGCATTGAGAATATGTGCTAAGACAGAATCATTCATGATGAAACATGCATAACGAAAGGAGCACGATAGCTACTACATAGTAGTCAGCATAGCTTACAAAAGGGATCATGCATAGAGTTCAGTACACAGAGTTCAGTACATAGACTAAAACATCATAGGCGGCACACAGGCTCGCGGCGAATGCCTCTAACACTACAAGCAAGCCTACATCAGTCCCAAGAGGTACTGTGGAGGTAATCGTAGCCCGACAGCTGGTAGTGAGGCAACGGATAGCCCTCCACATCAGCAGACTAGGCGCCGCGGATACTCAGGTGTAGAGCTCGACGCTTAGGTGGCAGAAGAGGGCCAAGTGCGGGAGAGTAGCCTCCCACCTCTGGCCAACCGACACCGTGGGGCATCACGGTCCTGGCTGGGTAGATCGCAGTACGTGGTACCTGTCCAGATCGGACAAAGGGGTGCAGCAGCGTCAGAGCATGGTAAAGGTGCTGACGGGTGGTGTACATCTCGTGGCGAAGAGCTCGGTTAGCTCGATCCAGCCCATCAGCATGCAGAACCAGGTGCTGATGGTAGAAGGGCTCTCGGGTGATAGTGGAGTAGGCAGCAGTATAGTATCCCTCTGCACCAACATCAGATGCGATAGCAATGTGCCTGAAAAGGGAGGTGTCCAACTCCTGATACTCTCCACGAAGACGTGTCAGAGCAGCATAGGCAGCATCGTGGACAGCCATATCGATGGTCACACCAACACCATGTGCGGTGTGCAGCACAGTAGTGGAGTCGTACTCCCGAGAGTAGAGGTGGACGATGCCACGGTACTGCTCCTGGTTAAAGCCCTGGTACTCCTCGTAGACGGTGTACTCAGGGTGCCAGCGATAACCCAGATAGGTCATCATCTCAGCTAGCACCGCAGGTGATCCCGAGGCACCAATGGCCATCGTGTGGCGAACGACCTGCCTCGTGGGTTCCATCTGAAAGCAAAGACGTTTCAAAGGAGTCAAATGACAGTGTGTGAATTGTCCAAAATACTATTCTAAGAAACAATTATGGCTTATCCATCTTCGGGGTGAACGCGGTCACGGGATCCTAGCGTTAGAGTTAGTAAATTCATTTAACCCGAGTAGAAGAGAGTTCAGAGTCCCAGAGTAAAGGTCGAGGAGTAGAAGATCCTAGTACCACCCAATGGCGACGTGGGCCCATAAGACACACAGCCATGTTAGTAAAAGTTTTATAATGTCTAGACTCGACTTCGGCCAAGGAGTGTGGAAAGGGGAATTCCTACAGGCAGTCGGCTCTGATACCAACTTGTGACGCCCCCGATCCGACCGTACACTAATCATGCACGCAAATGGGTACGATCACGATCAGGGACTCATGGGAAGATATCACAACACAACTCTACAACATAAATAAGTCATACAAGCATTATAATACAAGCCAGGGGCCTCGAGGGCTCGAATACAATTGCTCGATCATAGACGAGTCAGCGGAAGCAACAATATCTGAGTACAGACATAAGTTAAACAAGTTTGCCTTAAGAAGGCTAGCACAAACTGGGATACAGATCGAACGAGGCGCAGGCCTCTTGCCTGGGATCCTCCTAACTACTCCTGGTCGTCGTCAGCGGCCTGCACGTAGTAGTAGGCACCTCCGGTGTCGTAGGTGTCGTCGTCGACGGTGGCGTCTGGCTCCTGGACTCCAGCATCTGGTTGCGACAACCAGATAGGAAGGAAAGGGGGAAAAGAGGGGGAAAGGCAACCGTGAGTACTCATCCAAAGTACTCGCAAGCAAGGAGCTACACTACATATGCATGGGTATATGTGTAAAGGGGCATATCAGTGGGCTGAACTGCAGAATGCCAGAATAAGAGGGGGATAGCTAGTCCTGTCGAAGACTACGCTTCTGGTCATCTCCATCTTGCAGCAGGTAGAAGAGAGTAGATTGAAGTCCTCCAAGTAGCATCGCATAGCATAATCCTATCCGGCGATCCCCTCCTCGCCGCCCTGTTAGAGAGCGATCACCGGGTTGTATCTGGCACTTGGAAGGGTGTATTTTATTCAGTATCCAGTTCTAGTTGTCATAAGGTCAAGGTACAACTCCTGGTCGTCCTTTTACCGAGGGACACGGCTATTCGAATAGATAAACTTCCCTGCAGGGGTGCACCACATAACCCAACACGCTCGATCCCATTTGGCCGGACACACTTTTCTGGGTCATGCCCGGCCTCGTAAGATCAACACGTCGCAGCCCCACCTAGGATCAAAAGAGAGGTCAGCACGCCGGTCTAAACCTATGCGCGCAGGGGTCTGGGCCCATCGCCCTATGCACACCTGCACGTTGCGTACGCGGCCGGAAGCAGACCTAGCCCCCTTAATACAAGCGCGAGCTTACGGTCCAATGCGGCGCGCGCCACTCAGTTGTTGATGTCAAAAGAGCTTCGGCTGATACCACGACGTCGGGATACCCATAACTACTCCCACGTAGATGGTTAGTGCGTATAGACCAAATGGCCAGACTCAGATCAAATACCAAGATCTCGTTAAGCGTGTTAAGTAACCGCGAACGCCGACCAGGGCCATGCCCACCTCTCACCTAGGCAGTCTCAACCTGCCCTGTAGCTCCGCCACAAAGATCCACTCGCGGGTACTCCTACGAGCCGACCCGACTTAAATCATCACATGTGTCATGTATATAGTATATAAGTATATACCCGTGATCACCGCCCAGGTGATCACGGCCCGATAGTATAGCACAGCAGACGGACAAGAATGTAGGGCCACTAATGGAAATCTAGCATCCTAGACTAAGCATGTAGGAATGCAGGTAAAGGTAACAACAATAGTAGCAAGGATAGGCTATGCATCAGAATAGGATATCGGAAAGCAGTAACATGCTACACTACTCTAATGCAAGCAGTATAGAGAAGAATAGGCGATATCTGGTGATCAAGGGGGGGCTTGCCTGGTTGCTCTGGCAAGTAGGAGGGGTCGTCGACTCCGTAGTCGAACTGGGCAGCAGCAGTGTCGGTCTCGTAGTCTACCGGAGAGAAGAGGGGGAGGAAACAGTAAATACAATGCAAACATAAGCATGACGATGCGTGACATGACAATGAGCGGTGCTAGGGGTGTCCTAACGCGACAGTAGGTGGTACCGGTGAAGGGGGGAACATCCGGGAGGTATTCCCGATGTTTCGCGTTTTCGGACAGACGGACCGGAGGGGGAAAGTTGCTAGTTCGATAGGTTAGGGAGGTGTGGTGGACGAACGGGCTGCGTATTTGGATTCGTCTCGTCGTTCTGAGCAACTTTCATATAGAAAACATTTTCATCCGAGTTACGGTTTAAAAGATATGAATTTTCAAAGTTTATTTGAATTTCTGGAATTATTTATATTTAGCAAAAATGAAATATGACGTCAGCATGAGGCAATGCTGACGTCAGCAGGTCAACAGGTCGGCTGACCAGTCATACCAGACAGGTGGGTCCAGTGGGACCCACATGTCAGCCTCTGTTAGTCTAATACTTATTTAAACTAATCTAACAGTCTAATTAGAGGGGTGGGCCCCATATGTCAGTGAGTGTTTAGTTAAACTAATTATTTTTATTTATAAAACATTTTCCTTTTCTTTTCTTTTTTTATATTTTTGCGGCGGGGCCCGCATGTCAGTGACTGGGCCTGCCCAGTCAGCAGTTGACTGGGTCAACCCAGTCAACTGGGGCCCGAGGGGGCCACTGGCAGGGGCACTGGGGTGGCCCCAGGCCAGCCACGTCGGCGGCCGGCGCCGGAGCGGCTCCGGCGAGCCAAACGCGGCGGCGCGGCTCGGGAGGGGTGCGGGTTTGCGGGGGCGTGGTTGGGCGCGTTCGACGCGACTCGGCGCCGCGCGTCCAACTGCGGTGGTCGGAGGGGCTGGAACGGCCGGGGCGAGCGCTACGAGCTCGCCGGCGGCGAGGTGCTACGGGTACCCGACAGAAACGCGGCTACGGCGGACTATCGAGCAAGCGGAGGGGCTGGGGGGCACCTACGTACGGTGGGGAGTGCAACGGGCTTGAGCCCGTGACCAAAAGGTCACCGGAGACCCGCCGGCGGCGAGCTCCGCGGCGCGGCGTTCGGGCGCGCGTGGGGGAGCAGCTACGGAACGCGGGCGAGCTAACGGAGAGGGGGAGGAGAAGCGGGAGCTCACAGCGGAGCCGTAGGGAGTGGCAGTGAGCTCGGGGAGGGCGCGGGGTAGCCGGAATCGGCGATGATCGACGGCGGCCGAAGGTTGAAGACGAGCTCGTTGCGGTCGGTGCAGTGGCTCCAAGCTCCAACGGAGAGGCGGAGGTGACGTAGTCGAGGGCGGCGACGGCGTACGACACGGCGAGGTGGCGATTGGGGCACGGTGGCCGCGGGAACTACGGTGAACGGCGGCGAGCGCGCGCGGGCAGAGGGGATCGAAGGGGAGAGGGAGGTGGATCTGGCGGGGGGGGGGGGGGAAGGCGCAGAGGCCGAGGGACGAGCGGGGGCGAGTGGGAGAGAGGCCCGAGGAGGCGGGGGAGCTGGCGCCCTTATCCTCCCCGTCGCCGGCGAGGGGGTGCGGCGGGGACGGCCACTGTTCGACCCCGGTCGGGGGAACAGGGAAGGGGACGCGGGGGGGAGAGGTGGGCTGGGCCGGGGGGTCGGGGGTGCGGCCCAGTCTGGGCCACGGGTCCAGTGGGGGGGGAAGGGCCTTTTCCTTCTTCTTTTTTTCCTTTGTCTGTTATGTATTCTGTTTTCTTTTTATTTGTTTATTTTCTTTTCGGTTTTATTTCTTTTAAAAGTATTTAGGTATTTTAGAAAAATGTGTTTTCTCCACCATAATTACCAGTGCATTATTTGGCACCCACCGAACATTTTTGCTTAAACTTTTGAAAACTTTTATTTTTCACTTTTATTATATTTGAAGTTTGAACTAGGAGTTTGAAAAGGAAGGTGATTCAAATGTGATCAAGCCCTGTTTAGCAACATGATTAGCTTAATCACAGGGAGTTACTGTAGCATGATTCTCAGGGTGTTACAAGCGTCGTCGTCGTGTTCATGGGGAGGCAACGTAATGCGTCGTGTTCATGGGGAGGCAACGGAATGCGTCGTGTTCATCGGGAGGCAACGGAATGTGTCGTGTTCATCGGGAGGCAACGGAACGCGTGGGAGCCAACCGGGTGGGTCGGAACGGAATGCGTGGTCGTGTTCATCGGGAGGGCTGGACGGAACAGGCGATGGAAACGAGGCCTGGCGTACCGCAGAACGGAGGAAACGGACCTCCTACGGTCGAAACGGGGGTCCTGTTGATCGGGAGGGGTGTGGCGTACCGCAAAACGGAGGAAACGGACCTCCTACAGTCGAAACGGGGGTCCTGTTGATCGGGAGGGGTGTGGCGTACCGCAAAACGGACGAAACGGACCTCCTACGGTCGAAACGGGGGTCCTGTTCATTGGGAGGGGTGTGGCGTACCGCAAAATGGGACTCCACGGGATACTGTTCATCTCCACCGTCGACCTCCTCCAGCCTCCACGGGCTACCGTCGACCTCCTCCAGCATCCACGGGCTCCTGTTCATCCAGCCTCCACCGCGCACTACTCCACCGGCTACTGTTCAACCACCCCTCCACCGTCTACTGTTCATCTAGCCCTCCACACCACGGGGTCCTGTTCAACCACCCCTCCACGGGCAAACCTCCACCGTCTACTGTTCATCCAGCCCTCCACACCACGGGGTCCTGTTCATCCAGAGGCAACGCCACCGCTCACTGTTCATCCACCCCCCCCCCCCCCCGCAACGCTCACTGTTCATCCAATCGATCGGCTTCAGTTAGCAGCAGTAGCAAAGGAACCGCTCGATCGGGTTCAGTTAACAGCCATCGATCGATTGCCCGGGTTCCGTAACGCGTAGCCTGCAGTGCAATCGCTCGGGTTCAGTTAGAGCCCAACGCCTCGCTCGGGTTCAGTTAGAGCCAACGCCTCGCACACATGCGCGTACGTGTACGATAGAAACGCGCATCGCTCGGCCCCCGACCTCCCACCGTAACCGGGAACTCCCCGAAATTTTCCTCGCCCTCGCTTCTACCACGGTTTTTTCCATCATGGACGGCCCAAAGAATGTCATGCAGCTGTTTCTCCGGCCCGCCCAGGACGAAAAGCCCATTTTCTGTCATGATTTTTTGTCATAGAAGTAGGAGCCCACCACATCTATGATGATACCGGGTTTTGTCACAATTATCGTCATAGAAGTGTCATATGTATGACAGAAAAAAAATTCGTTTGGCCCAAAATGTCACGGATGTGTCTTTTTTTGTAGTGTAAGTGACATGCTTTTCCATAAACCATTTTATACGGAGACATACCCATAGGATTTTTATATGCAGTTCTATAGGCCCATAATGCATCATCAAGTTTCTTGGACCAATTCTTTCTAGATCTATTAACAGTCTTTTGCAAAATTAATTTAATCTCCCTATTACTTACTTCTACTTGACCACTAGATTTTGGATGGTATGGAGATGCAATTCTATGATTAACATCATACTTAGCAAGCATTTTACGAAAAGCACCATGAATAAAATGTGAACCACCATCGGTCATTAAGTATCTAGGGACTCCAAACCTCGGAAAAATAACTTCTTTAAGCATCTTAATAGAGGTGTTATGATCAACACTACTAGTTGGAATAGCTTCTACCCACTTAGTAACGTAATCAACAGCAACTAAAATATGTGTATACCCATTAGAGGAAGGAAACGGTCCCATATAATCAAAGCCCCAAACATCAAATGGTTCAGTAACAAGTGAATAGTT
The DNA here is from genome assembly GCF_002575655.3 of Aegilops tauschii subsp. strangulata. Lineage (NCBI taxonomy): Eukaryota > Viridiplantae > Streptophyta > Magnoliopsida > Poales > Poaceae > Aegilops > Aegilops tauschii. The sequence continues at coordinate 70,209 of NW_027332461.1, read as the reverse complement.
CATAGGCATTTCTTGACGTCTACTAATATTACCAATTCTTTGACATTCATCATAGGACAAAACAAACTTACGGGCATCTTTAAAAAGAGTAGGCCAATAAAAACCGGATTGCAATACCTTATGCGCAGTTCTATCTCCAGCATGGTGTCCTCCACAAGCCTCGTAGTGACACTTGCGTAGGATCTGTTCCTGTTCATGCTCAGGTACACACGTCTAATGACACCATCTACTACTTCTTTATAAAGGTGTGGGTCATCCCAGAAGTAATGCCTTAAATCATAGAAAAACTTTTTCTTTTGCTGGTATGTGAAACTAGGTGGTATAAATTTAGCAACAATGTAATTAGCATAATCAGCATACCATGGAGCAGAACGAGAAGCATTTATGACAGTTAATTGTTCATCAGAAAAGCTATCATCAATAGGTAGTGGGTCATCAAGAACATTCTCTAACCTAGATAAGTTGTCTGCAACGGGGTTCTCAGCTCCCTTTCTATCTATAATATGCAAATCAAATTCTTGTAGTAGGAGAACCCATCTAATAAGTCTAGGTTTAGCATCTTCCTTTTCCATAAGATATTTAATAGCAGCATGATCAGTGTGAACAGTTACTTTAGAATCAATAATATAAGGTCTGAACTTATCACAAGCAAATACAACTACTAAAAATTCTTTTTCAGTAGTAGCATAATTTCTCTGGGCACTGTCTAGAGTTTTTCTAGCATATTGGATAATATTTAATTTCTTATCAACTCTTTGTCCTAGAACAGCACCTGCAGCATAATCACTAGCATCACACATAATTTCAAAGGGTAAATTCCAATCAGGAGGCTGAACAATAGGTGCAGAAATCAAGCCTTTCTTAAGTATTTCAAATGTTTCTACACAATCATCATCAAAGACAAAAGGAACATATTTTTGTAAGAGATTAGTCAGAGGCCTAGAAATTTTTTAGAAGTCTTTAATGAACCTTCTATAAAAACCGGCATGACCAAGGAAACTTCTTATACCTTTAATGTCCTTAGGACACGACATCTTTTCAATAGCATCAACTTTAGCTTTATCAACTTCAATACATCTTTCAGAAATTTTATGCCCCAAGAAAATACCTGCATTAACCATAAAGTGGCACTTCTCGCAATTCAAGCAAAGATTAGTTTCTTCACATCTCTGCAAAACTTGATCAAGGTTGCTTAAGCAATCATCAAAAGAAGTTCCATAAATGGAGAAATCATCCATGAAAACCTCAACAATCTTTTCACAAAAGTCAGAGAATATAGCAGTCATACATCTTTGAAAGGTAGCAGGTGCATTGCATAAACCAAAAGGCATACGTCTATAAGCAAAGGTACTGAAAGGGCAAGTAAAAGTGGTATTTTCTTAATCCTCTTTTGACACAGGTATTTGAGAGAAACCAGAATAATCGTCTAGAAAGCAAAAATGTGTATGTTTGGATAATCTTTCTAGCATTTGATCAATAAAAGGTAAAGGGTAATGATCCTTTTTAGTAGCTTTATTTAGTTGCCGAAATCAATTGCCAGTTTATAACCTGTAACAATTCTTTGTGGGATCAATTCATCTTTATCATTAGGAACAACAGTAATACCTCCCTTCTTAGGGACACAATGGACATGACTTACCCACTGACTATCAGCAACGGGATATATTATACCTGCCTCCAGAAGCTTTAGTATTTCTTTTCTTACCACTTCTTTCATCTTAGGATTTAACCGTCGTTGGTGATCAACAACCTGTTTAGCATCTTTCTCCAATTTTATTTTGTGTTGGCATAGAGTGGGACTAATGCCCTTAAGATCACCAAGAGTATATCCAATAGCAGCACGGTGCTTCTTTAGAGTTTTCAATAGTTTCTCTTCTTCCTGCTCTGAAAGGTTAGCACTAATAATAACAGGATAGGTAAGCATATTTAAGAGTATCAGGTAATGGTTTAAGCTCAAACACGGGATCACCCTTGGGTGGAGGAGGATCCCCTAGAATTTCAACAGGCAAGTTGTGTTTCAAATAGGTCCCTGTTTAAATAATACTTCATCTATTTCCCTTCTTTCATTCATAAACATATCATTTTCATGGTCTAACAAATATTGTTCTAAAGGATCATTAGGAGGCACGGCAATAGAAGAAGACCAATAATTTCATCTTTACTAGGCAATTCTTTATCATGGGGTTGTCTAACAAATTTAGCAAAATTAAAATCATGAGACATATCCCCTAAACCAATAGTAACAACATCCTTTTTGAAATCTATCTTAGCATTAATAGTATTCAATAAGGGTCTACCAAATATAATGGGACAAACATTATCTTGTGGGGAAGCAAGAACAAGAAAATCAGTTGGATATTTAATTTTCCCACACAAGAATTCAACATCTCTAACAATCCCAACTGGTGAGATAGTATCTCTATTGGCAAGCTTAATAGTAACATTAATATCTTCCATCTCAGCAGGTGCAATATCATGCATAATGTCTGTATATAAGGTATAACGTATTGCACTGACACTAGCACCCATATCACATAAGCCATGATAACAGTGATCTCCTATTTTAACCGAAACAACAGGCATGCCAACAATAGGTCTATGTTTATCTTTAGTATCAGGTTTAGCAATTCTAGCAGCTTCATCACAGAAATAAATAACATGCCCATCAATATTATCGGCCAAGATATCTTTAACTATAGCAATACTAGGTTCAACTTTAATTTGCTCAGGGGGTGTAGGTGTTCTAGTATTACTCTTACGAACCAAAGTTGAAGCTTTAGCATGATCCTTAATTCTAGCAGGGAAAGGTGGTTTCTCAATATAAGCGGTAGGAACAATAGGATCAACATTGTAAGTGATAGTCTTTTCTTCAACTTTAATAGGTTCAACTACTTTTACTTCAATGGGAGGATGAAATTTAAACCACTTCTCCTTAGGGAGATCAACATGAGTAGCAAAGGATTCGCAGAAAGAAGCTACTATCTCAGAGTCAAGTCCATATTTAGTGCTAAAGTCACGGAAAACATCAGTATCCATAAAAGATTTAACACAATCAAACTTAGGTGTTATACCCGACTCCTTACCTTCGTCGAGTTCCCAATCTTCAGAGTTGCATTTAATTCTTTCCAATAAATCCCATCTGAATTCAATAGTCTTCATCATAAAAGAACCAGAACAAGAAGTATCGAGCATGGAGCGATTATTGAGAGAAAGTCGAGCATAAATTTTTTGAATAAGAATTTCTCTTGAGAGCTCATGATTGGGGCATGAATATAACATTGAATTAAGCCTCCCCCAAGCTTGAGCGATGCTTTCTCCTTCGCGAGGCCAAAAATTATATATATAATTGCGATCACGATGAACCAGATGCATAGGATAAAACTTCTGATGAAATTCCAATTTCAATCGGTTGTAGTTCCATGATCCAATATCGTCACATAGCCTAAACCATATCAATGCCTTCCCCCTTCAAAGATAGAGGGAAGACCTTCTTCTTGATAGCATCCTCGGACATACCTGCAAGCTTAAATAATCCACAAACTTCATCCACATAGATTAAGTGTAAATCAGGATGCAATGTTCCATCTCTCGTAAAAGGATTAGCTAGCAGTTTCTCTATTATACCCGAAGGAATTTCAAAGTAAACATTTTCAGTAGGTTCAGTAGGTTGAGGAGCAAATCTTTGCTCTACTAGTCGGGGTGAAGATACCCCGAACAAGCCCCTCAAAGGATTATGTTCCATAGTAACAAGTGACAGTAAATTTCAGCACACTATATAAATTTTTCCTTACCAAATTCCACTTACCAAAGGCGCTTCACTCCCCGGCAACGACGCCAGAAAAGAGTCTTGATGACCCACAAGTATAGGGGATCTATCGTAGTCCTTTCGATAAGTAAGAGTGTCGAACCCAACAAGGAGCAGAAGGAAATGACAAGCAATTTTCATAAGGTATTCTCTGCAAGCACGGAAATTATCGGTAACAGATAGGTTTGTGATAAGGTAATTTGTAACGGGTAACAAGTAATAAAAGTAATAAGGTGCAGAAAGGTGGCCCAATCCTTTTTGTAGCAAAGGACAAGCCTGGACAAACTCTTATATAAAGGAAAACGCTCCCGAGGACACATGGGAATTATCGTCAAGCTAGTTTTCATCACGCTCATATGATTCGCGTTCGTTACTTTGATAATTTGATATGTGGGTGGACCAGTGCTTGGGTACTGCCCTTCCTTGGACAAGCATCCCACTTATGATTAACCCCTCTTGCAAGCATCTGCAACTACAAAAGAAGTATTAAGGTAAACCAAACCATAGCATGAAACATATGGATCCAAATCAGCCCCTTACGAAGCAATGCATAAACTAGGGTTTAAGCTTCTGTCACTCTAGCAACCCATCATGTACTTATTACTTCTCAATGCCTTCCCCTAGGCCCAAACAATGGTGAAGTGTCATGTAGTCGACGTTCACATAACACCACTAGAGGAAAGACAACATACATCTCATCAAAATATCGAACGAATACCAAATTCACATGACTACTTATAGCAAGACTTCTCCCATGTCCTCAGGAACAAACGTAACTACTCACAAATCATATTCATGTACATAATCAGAGGGGTATTAATATGCATAAAGGATCTGAACGTATGATATTCCTCTAAATAAACAAACTAGCATCAACTACAAGGAGTAATCAACACTACTAGCAACCCACAGGTACCAATCTGAGGTTTTGAGACTAAGATTGGATACAAGATATGAACTAGGGTTTGAGAGGAGATGGTGCTGGTGAAGATGTTGAAGGAGATTGACCCCCTCCCGATGAGAGGATCGATGGTGATGATGATGGCGATGATTTCCCCCTCCCGGAGGGATGTTTCACCGGCAGAACAGCTCCGTCGGAGCCCTAGATTGGTTCCGCCAAGGTTCTGCCTCGAGACGGCGGTGCTTCGTCTTGAAAGGTTCCTTCTGATTTTTTCAGGGAAAAAGACTTCATATAGCCAAATATGGGCACGAGAGGCCTGCCAGGGGGCCCACGAGGCAGGGGGGCGCGCCCCCACCCTCGTGGATGGTGGGCGGCCCCCCTCTAGTACTTTCTTCGCCCAATTTTTTTATATATTCCAAAACTGACTTTCTTGGAGTTTCAGGACTTTTGGAGTTGTACAGAATATGTCTCTAATATTTGCTCCTTTTCCAGCCTAGAATTCCAGCTGCCGGCATTCTCCCTCTTCATGTAAACCTTGTAAAATAAGATAGAATAGGCATAAGTATTGTGACATAATGTGTAATAACAGCCCATAATGCAATAAATATCAATATAAAAGCATGATGCAAAATGGACGTATCACAATTACACGGAATTGGTCCGTAACTTGAGGATTATCGTCATTGCTGCATAGAAGAATTACGTCCTGGAAGCACCGCTAGGTGCAAGACCTGCTGCAGGAGCAACTCCGGACGTTATGAACGTCTGGCAGAGCAAAGCTGATGACTACTCAATAGTTCAGTATGCCATGCTTTACGGCTTAGAATCGGGACTTCAACGACGTTTTGAACGTCATGGAGCATATGAGATGTTCCAGGAGTTGAAGTTAATATTTCAAGCAAATGCCCGAATTGAGAGATATGAAGTCTCCAATAAGTTCTATAGCTGCAAGATGGAGGAGAATAGTTCTGTCAGTGAACATATACTCAACTGGGAGTTAATCTTCCTGATGATAGTGTCATTGTCAGAGTTCTTCAATCACTGCCACCAAGCTACAAAAGCTTCATGATGAACTATAATATGCAAGGGATGGATAAGACAATTCCCATGCTCTGCACGATGCTAAAGTCTGCGGAGGTAGAAATCAAGAAGGAGCATCAAGTGTTGATGGTTAACAAGACCACTAGTTTCAAGAAAAAGGGCAAAGGGAAGAAGGGGAACTTCAAGAAGAACGGCAAGCAAGTTGCTGCTCAAGTGAAGAAGCCCAAGTCTGGACCTAAGCCTGAGACTGAGTGCTTCTACAGCAAAGGGACTGGTCACTGGAAGCGGGACTGCCTCAAGTATTTGGCGGATAAGAAGGATGGCAAAGTGAAAGGTATATTTGATATACAAGTTATTGATGTGTACCATACTAATGCTTGTAGTAGCGCCTGGGTATTTGATACTGGTTCTGTTGCTCATATTTGCAACTCAAAATAGGGGCTACGGATTAAACGAAGATTGGCTAAGGATGAGGTGACGATGCGCGTGGGAAATGGTTCCAAAGTCGATGTGATCGCCGTTGGCACGCTTCCTCTACATCTACCTTCGGGATTAGTTTTAGACCTGAATAATTTTTATTTGGTGCCCGCGTTGAGCATGAACATTATATCTGGATCTTGTTTAATGCGAGACGGTTATTCATTTAAATCAGAGAATAATGGTTGTTCTATTTATATGAGTAATATATTTTATGGTCATGCACCCTTGATGAGTGGTCTATTTTTATTGAATCTCGATTGTAGTGATACACATATTCATAATATTGAAGCCAAAAGATACAAGGTTAATAATGATAGTGCAACTTATTTGTAGCACTGTCGTTTAGGTCATATTGGTGTAAAGCGCATGAAGAAACTCCATGCTGATGGCCTTTTGGAATCAGTTGATGCTTGCGAACCATGCCTCATGGGCAAGATTACTAAGACTCCGTTCTCCGGAACAATGGAGCGAGCAACAGACTTGTTGGAAATTATACATACTGATGTATGCGGTCCGATGAGTGTTGAGGCTCGTGGTGTGTATCATTATTTTCTGACATTCAAAGATGATTTAAGTAGATATGGGTATATCTACTTAATGAAACATAAGTCTGAAACATTTGAAAAGTTCAAAGAATTTCAGAGTGAAGTGGAAAATAAACATAACAAGGAAATAAAGTTTCTACGATCTGATCGTGGAGGTGAATATTTGAGTTATGAGTTTGGTCTTCGTTTGAAACAATGTGGAATAGTTTCGCAACTCACGCCACCTGGAACACCACAGCGTAATGGTGTGTCCGAACATCGTAACCGTAATTTATTAGATATGGTGCGATCTATGATGTCTCTGTAACATCCCAAATTTCCAATTTGGAATGTTATACATAGATCATCATTTCATATCATGTTTTGTTGCATTTTGACAAATCCTCGATAATCCTAAGCAACTCAAGTACCCTCGGAGAGAGTTGGGGATTTTCTCGAATTTTCAAATTTGATTTTCCAACGAGGATTGTGGTTTTAATTATTTTTCTCTCCGGAAAAATATTTCATTTTTTTTAAATAAACGAGAGGAGAAAATATGACTTCTCCAAAACATTGAAATACTGGAGGAAAAATGTTAAAATCATTATTTGGAATTTATTTGGACTTTATTTGCAATTTTTATTGCATTAAAAATATGCATGTTTTCAAAATATTTATTTTTGATTTTTAAAAATGTTCACCCTATTCTAGATTTTCTAACAAGACAGGGAAAATTTATTTCATTTTTTTCTGATTTTTATTTATTTTTCTACGCAATATTTTCCGCGGAACTTATTTAAAAAAAACGCGCGACGTCCGACTGGGCCGAAGCCCAGCCGAACGCCGGCCGGCCCGCCCGCGCTCTCCTCTCTCCCCACGACGCCGAGCCGCCGCCGGACTCCCGCCGCCGCACGCCGCCCGGTGCCCCCTCCCCCAAGCCGCCACCTCCCCCCCCCTTCCATAAATAGCCCCCCCTCTCTCTCTTCCCCTCAACCCGCGCCGCCGCCGCACTCGCCGCCGCCGTCGCCGCCCGCACGCGCAGCCGCCGCCGCCGCCGTTTGCCGCCGCCCCGCCACCCCCTCGCCGGAGCCGCCGCCCCCGAGCCCCGCCGCCCCTAGCCGCCGGAGCCCCTCGTCACCGGGGCCCCGTCGAGGTACTGCCGCCGGCCGTTCCGCCGTTGACCGGTTTTCCCCCTTAAGATGAATCTCGCCCTCGAGATTCGGGTTGGCTAGAAAACAGGTGGGAGTGGTTTTTCGGTAGATCTTCCTCTCGCTCCCAGGTGGCTTCATCTTCTGTGTGGTGACTCCACTGGACCTTGCAAAACTTGATAACCTTGTTGCGGGTAACTCGGCTGGCATACTCGAGAATCTTAACTGGTTTCTCCTCATAGGTCAAATCACTTTCCAACTGAATCGCTTCTAGTGGCACAGTATCTCTTAGTGGTATCTCAGCCATCTCTGCGTGGCACTTCTTCAACTGTGAAACATGAAATACATCATGTACTTCAGACAATCCTTCGGGCAATTCCAACTTGTAGGCAACTTCTCCCATACGTTCCAATACTCTGTATGGTCCGATAAAACGGGGCGCTAACTTTCCCTTAACTCCAAAGCGCTTCACTCCTCGAAGGGGTGATACTCGAAGATATACTCGGTCTCCGACTTCGTCCCATAACAACGGTGTTCTACACCTCCTTCCGTATAAAGCTTCGAAAGGGGCCATCTTCAAGCTGGTTTGATAACTGTTGTTATACGAAAACTCCGCATATGGCAAATTGTCGTCCCAACTAGATCCATAATCTAGTGTGCAAGCTCTCAACATGTCCTCCAAAATCTGGTTGACTCTCTCGGTCTGTCCATCTGTCTGTGGGTGAAATGTTGTACTAAATTCCAGCCTGGTTCCCAATGTTTCATGTAGCTGCTTCCAAAACTTCGAGGTAAATTGGGTTCCTCTGTCTGATACAATGGTCCTCGGAACTCCATGCAAACATACTATCCTGGTCATGTATATCTCGGCCAACTTAGCACTGGTGTAAGTGGTCTTCACTGGAATAAAATGAGCCACTTTCGTCAATCGATCAACTACAACTCATATTGAGTCATAGCCTGAACGAGTCCGGGGTAATCCTGTGATAGAATCCATGCCTATTTTATCCCACTTCCATTCGGGTATCGGCAATGGTTGCATCAATCCTGCTGGCTTCTGATGCTCTACCTTCACTCTCTGACATACATCACAAACTGCTACATACTCCGCAATATCCTTCTTCATTCCGGTCCACCAGAAAGTATTCTTCAAATCCAAATACATCTTGGTATTCCCTGGGTGAATCGAGTACGGTGAATCATGAGCTTCTTGCAAAATCAACTTCCTGATTTCCGGATCATTTGGCACATATACGCGGTCCTCAAACCATAAGGTATCGTGCTCATCCTCACGAAATCCTTTGGCTTTTCCTTTGCTCATCTTCTCTTTTATCTCTTTAATCTCCTTGTCTGTCTTCTAAGCTTCTCTGATCCTTTCCATCAAGGTAGACTGAATCTCCAACGTCGCTAAATAGCCTCTAGGGACTATCTCCAAACATAGCTCGCGTAGATCCTCGACTAACTCCTGAGGTAACTCTCCTGTCATGAGGGTGTTGATATGGCTCTTGCGGCTTAACGCGTCTGCTACTACGTTAGCCTTTCCAGGGTGATAATGCAATCTCATATCATAGTCTTTAATGAGCTCCAACCATCTCCTCTGTCTGAGATTTAACTCCTTCTGCGTGAAAATGTACTTCAAACTCTTGTGATCCGTGTACACCTCACAATGGTTTCCGATGAGAAAATGTCTGCATGTCTTCAATGCATGCACCACGGCTGCTAATTCCAAATCATGCGTAGCATAATTCTTCTCATGGGGTTTAAGTTGTCGTGAAGCATACGAAACAACTCTTCCTTCCTGCATAAGCACTGCTCCCAGTCCTCGACGAGAAGCGTCGCAATAAACTTCATAATCCTTGCGTTGATCTGGCAGAATCAACACTGGTGATGTAACCAATCGTTTCTTCAACTCTTGGAAACTAGCTTCACATTCCTCAGTCCAATTGAATTTGGTGTCCTTCTTCAATAGCTCAGTCATGGGCTTAGCAATCTTTGAGAAATTCTCGATGAATCTCCGGTAGTATCCTGCAAGTCCAAGAAAACTCTGGATTTCTCCAACTGTCGTGGGTGATTCCCAACTTGTCACTGTGTCAACCTTGGCAGGGTCTACTGCTATTCCTTCTCCAGAAATAACATGTCCAAGGAATCCAACTTCCTTCAACCAAAACTCACATTTGCTGAACTTGGCATATAACTGATGTTCTCTGAGCTTCTCAAGTACCAATCGCAAATGCTCCTCATGCTCTTCCTCATCCTTGGAAAAGACTAGAATATCGTCAATGAACACCACAATGAACTTATCCAAAAACTCCATAAATACTTTGTTCATCAGGTTCATGAAATAGGCCGGTGCGTTGGTCAGTCCAAATGACATAAAGGTATACTCATACAATCCATATCTGGTGGTAAATGCCGTCTTGGGTATATCCTGCTCTCGAATCTTTAACTGATGGTATCCTGATCGTAGATCGATCTTGGAAAATACTTTAGCTCCTTGCAGGCGGTCAAACAAATCATTGATCATCGGCAGTGGGTACTTGTTTTTGATGGTCACTTCATTCAATCCTCGGTAATCAACAACCATCCTCAGCGATCCATCTTTCTTCTCCACTAGAAGTAGTGGTGATCCCCAAGGTGACGAACTTGGGCGAATATAGCCTTTATCCAGCAACTCCTTGATCTGCTTCTTAATTTCCTCCAAATCCTTTGCGGGCATCCTGTACGGTCTCTTAGATATTGGCCCTGTGCCTGGCAAAAGTTCAATCAAGAACTCAATGTCTCTATCTGGTGGCATGCCTGGCAATTCTTCTGGAAATACATCCGGATAATCCTTCACCACTGGTACTTCCTCCTGTACAACTCCTGATAAGGAATTAACTTGAGTCCTCTTCGGCATATGCCGAGATACATACTTGATCCTTTTTCCTTCCGGGGTGGTAAGCAAAATCGTCTTGCTGGCACAATCGATGTTTCCTCCATACAACGATAGCCAATCCATTCCCAGAATCACATCCAAACCTTGCGATTCCAAAACAATGAGGTCTGAGGGGAAAACATGCCTACCAATGGCCAGTGGTATCTGAAAACATCCTTGGGTGGCCATATACTCTGCTCCTGGCGAGGTTACTAACATAGGGTTTTTGAGAACTTTGGTGGACATCTTAAACTTATTCACGAATCCCCTTGATATGTATGAATGCGATGCACCAGTATCGAAAAGAACAGTTGCAGTAAATGACTTAACCAAAAACTTACCTATTACTGCATCAGGCTGAGCTTCAACCTCCTCCACGCTCACGTGGTTCACATGTCCTTTGTTGAACGGGTTCGGCTTCTTCCCAGAGCTTCCATTGCCAATTCCATTTTGGGCTTCGGGACAATCGGTAGCGTAATGTCCCGTCTTCTGACACTTGAAACAAGTGATGTGACTTAGATCTCTCTTGGTTGGGGTAGATGGGTTGGTGCGGTTCTATCCGTTTCCTCCTCCATTCCCATTACCATTCTTGGAGCCATTATGGTTGTGCGAACTACCTCCTCCATGGGTATGCTGAAACTGTCCTCCCGGCTTCGGGGTAAATCGGGGCTTCTGCTGAGCTCCAGAATTGTACTTCCCTTGTCCATACTTCCTTTTACGGTTTTCAATCTGCTGTTGCTTCCCTTCAATCATGAGATCTCTATCTACCAGTTCCTGGTAGTTGTTGAAAGTTGCTACCATCAACTGCATACTCAGCTCATCATTCAATCCTTCCAAGAATTTCTCCTGCTTGGCAGCATCTGTAGCAACGTCATCTGGTGCATAACGTGCTAACTTACTGAAATCCTCCACATACTGGCCTACGGTGCGTCCTCCTTGGCGTAGGTTACGAAACTCACGCTTCTTCAAAGCCATAGCACCTGCTGAAACATGAGCTGTACGGAAAGCTTGCTGAAACTGGTCCCATGTGACAGTGTCAATAGGGTGCGTGGCTGTATAATTCTCCCACCATGCTGCTGCGGGTCCATCAAGCTGATGTGCGGCAAAACGCACTCTTTCCGCATCTGTGCATCCTGCAGTGGTCAACTCCCTTCCAACTTTGCGGAGCCAATCATCTGCAACAATCGGCTCGGTGCTGCTGGAAAACACCGGCGGGTTTAACCTTAAGAAACGGGCTAGGTGGTCAACAGGTGGTGGTGGCGGTGGGTTGTTGTTGTTGCCTTGGTTCTGAACTAACGCTTGCATCAGGGCATTCTGCTGCTGAATCAACTGGGTGATCTCCGGCGGGAAAGCAAATCCGGTGTCGCGTCTCGGAGGCATCTGATAGGTTTAGAAAAGATGAGAGTTGAGAAAAGAATGAGGTCTAGAGAGAAAACACTACCCATATGCTCATGAGACAAATTCAATCAATATCACTCAATCAATCCAAACAAGGCAAAACAATCGATCTAACTAGCGTTACAAAGTGCTTGAACTATACTACTAAATGGGGGAAAACTACTACTGATATGGTGGTCTACTAAAAATTCTGATCCGTTGAAGACTCCATGATGTCTGCTCCAGCTTCATCAATCCATTCGTCTTCACTTGGTTCCGAGTCAGTGTCGTCGATGATGATGTAGTTATCCGGACAAGTGCATTTGTCGTCTTCTGCTTTTGGCACCGGATTTCCCACGAATGCTCCAATCTTATTCTCCAGGTCGTCCATCTTCCCGACTAGTGCGTTGATTTCCTCCAAATAATCTTCGCGTATAACCTTGAGTTCTTCTTGGAGTTCCTTGATCTTCGTAAATGCCTTCTTTAGTTCTTCCTTGTCCGTGCACATCTGGTTCTCCTGGCGACGAATATGTTGGTTCTGCTCTTGGATGAAAGCTGCAATTGATCCATCCTTCTTGGTCTTGATCATCTCCCATTGCGCGTCTCGACGTCCACAAATTTGGTAAATTGTATCCTTAAGCTCCTGGTAGTAGACTTCTCCAATGCGTCCCATGGCGATATGTGCGGCCATGCTCTTCCCTAAACTCCAAGTTGGTGCTTCGAAAACCAATCTCATGGGTTCAGTAATTGGCGCAAACGTTCTTCCTGGAATGATAACTTGAATCTTCCAGCTCTCCTCTTCAGGTAAAGTGGCGTTGTAGGTTCCGGTGACGCTTGGTATTCCTATGTTCAAGTACTTGGTGATTTCCTTCAAATGTCGTCCAAACGGCGTGTCTTCATCGGGTTGCATGAACTTGCTCCTTGCATTCGCCATTCCTAAAAGAGTAGAAAGTGGAGAGGAGTCAGAATTGAGAAGAGAGAAGCTTTCTAGGGCTTAAGCTTAGTGGTCGTGTCCTATAGTCAACGTGTGCTCTGATACCAACTTTGTAGCGACCAGACCTCAAATGGCCTGTGCTGCTGTGCACCAGTGTCATCCCTGGATCAGTAATGCTGACACGCACAGTACAAATGGAGGATTTATAACAGAGTAGCAATCACACACTTATTACATCGAATATCTCCAAAGAGATTAAGTATGATAAACATGGCTTAAGGCCATCTAATAACGATAATAGCGGAAGACTTGGAAGATAAGTGAGTCCATCAACTCCAGCGGCATCACTGAGTATAAGACCACGACCTAAGGCACCTTACTCGTCGTCTGAAAAGTCTGCAACATGAAACGTTGCAGCCCGAAAACGGGTCAGCACATAGAATATGCTGGAAAAGTAACACATAGAGAGCAATGAACAATGATAATGCTATACTATATGCACATATGGCTGGTGGAAAGCTCTATGGTTACAATTTTGCGAAAAGCCAATTTTGTCCTACTTCAAAAGGAATAAATTTTATTTAACTATCATGGAGGTCGAAACATTGAGAAGGTACCTCCAACTCAATCCCAATTAAGTGTCATCATTAACCCAACAAAATTAATTATAAGTATCACGGTGATGAGATTCAAATGATAATCCAAGTACTAGATACTCAAGTTGTCCATAACCGGGGACACGGGTAATCATGATCAGTTTGTACACTCTGCAGAGGTTTGTGCACTTTTCCCCACAAGACTCGATCGCCTCCGCTTGATTCTCGCACTGCATGATGTTTGAGAAACGGATGACCGAGACACAGTCTTTCAGAAACAATCACTCTTTACTCTGGATGGACCGGTACACCTACTTTCCCCTACATCTGCTAGTCCACTTCTTCAAGAGTTCATGTAACCTACTCAGCTATGCTAGAGCCCATAATAGCTTGTGGCTGCACATGGAAGTTTCTAGCATGAATAATCTTATGATCTCTTTGAGCCTGGGTGGCGGACCTTATACATACAGGCAACACTGGGTTCTCCAGGTGCCTCAATCCACCCAGATGTGAGTTTAAGTTGCCACCTTAAGTTGAACCATTAATAAACATCTCACATCTGTCATGAATTTCACTCAAACCCAATCCACGTCTACGAGCATAGCATGGCAATAATAATAGCAACGTAGAAGTAACTCCCAAGGGTTTGATAAATAAAACAGGTAATAGGTACTACCTCAACTACTTCCCAATACCCACAGTTTATTAGATCCTAATCATGCAATGTGTTTGAGGAATAGATCTAATGCAATAAAAACTGGGTATGAACGGGGTATGATCAAAGTGTTACTTGCCTTGCTGACGATCCGCAAAACCTAGCGATTCGAAGTAACAAGCACACTCCGGGTACTCTATCGCAAACAAACAAGCATACAATCAGTACTCATATAATGCACAGGTAAAACTCGAATGAAAGATCCAACCAGAAAGTTCAACTTAAGAACTCCGGTTTGCAAAAAAAATCAACTCGAAAGAAGCAACGAAAGTCAAACGGCGAAAGAAAGAAACTTCGTTTGCTAATCTGGATCTAGGTCAAATTTTACTATAGCAAAAACTTGTTTGAGTAGATTAATCGGAAAGAGAATTTCGAGACGAAACTCTAGGCGCTTGAATCGCCTGATTCCGATAAACGAGCGAGAAGTTAAACAGATTCGAAAATTCGATCAGAAATTGAATCTGAGAAAATAACGAGAAAATCCGTCGAAAAAAGAAAAACGGACGAACGGTTAAATAACGGACGTTCGTTAACAGAGAAAAACCGACGAACGCGTTCGTTAAAACAAACGGTTCGGTGAACGCTCGTAGAATAAGAAAACCGAAAAAAAAACCGATCTAGAGTTTTTTTTTTAAAACGAAGGGGTTTTTTTTACAACAAAAACCGGTCAACGGCGGAACGGCCGGCGGCAGTACCTCGACGGGGCTCCGGCGACGAGGGGCTCCGGCGGCGGGGCTCGGGCGCTCGGGGGCGGCGGCGGCGGCTAGGGGCGGCGGGGCTCGGGGGCGGCGGCTCCGGCGAGGGGGTGGCGGGGCGGCGGCAAACGGCGGCGGCGGCGGCTGCGCGTGCGGGCGGCGACGGCGGCGGCGAGTGCGGCGGTGGCGCGGGTTGAGGGGAAGAGAGAGAGGGGGGCTATTTATGGAAGGGGGGAGGTGGCGGCTTGGGGGAGGGGGCACCGGGCGGCGTGCGGCGGCGGGAGTCCGGCGGCGGCTCGGCGGCGTGGGGAGAGAGGAGAGCGCGGGCGGGCCGGCCGGCGTTCGGCTGGGCTTCGGCCCAGTCGGACGTCGCGCGTTTTTTTAAATAAGTTCCGCGGAAAATATTGCGTAGAAAAATAAATCAAAACCAGAAAAATATGAAATAAATTTTCCCCGTCTAGTTAGAAAATCTAGAATAGGGTGAACATTTTTAAAAATCAAAAATAAATATTTTGAAAACATGCATATTTTTAATGCAATAAAAATTGCAAATAAAGTCCAAATAAATTCCAAATAATGATTTTAACATTTTTCCTCCAGTATTTCAATGTTTTGGAGAAGTCATATTTTCTCCTCTCGTTTATTTTAAAAAAAATGAAATATTTTCCCGGAGAGAAAAATAATTAAAACCACAATCCTCGTTGGAAAATCAAATTTGAAAATTTGAGAAAATCCCCAACTCTCTCCGAGGGTCCTTGAGTTGCTTAGGATTATCGAGGATTTTTCAAAATGCAACAAAACACGATATGAAATGATGATCTATGTATAACATTCCAAATTGGAAATTTGGGATGTTACAGTCTCTTACCGATTTACCACTATCGTTTCAGGGTTATGCTTTAGAGACGGCTGCATTCACGTTAAATAGGGCGCTATCTAAATCCGTTGAGACGACACCATATGAACTTTGGTTTGGCAAGAAACCCAAGCTGTCGTTTCTTAAAGTTTGGGGCTGCGATGCTTATGTGAAAAAGCTTCAACCTGATAAGCTCGAACCCAAATCGGAGAAATGTGTCTTCATAGGATACCCAAAGGAAACTGTTGGGTACACCTTCTATCACAGATCCGAAGGCAAGATATTCGTTGCTAAGAATGGATCCTTTCTAGAGAAGGAGTTTCTCTCGAAAGAAGTGAGTGCGAGGAAAGTAGAACTTGATGAGGTAATACCTGCTCCCGAATTGGAAAGTAGTTCTTCATAGAAATCAGTTCGAGTGATTCCTACATCAATTAGTGAGGAACCTAATGATGATGATCATGAAACTTCAGATCAAGTTACTACTGAACCTCGTAGGTCAACCAGAGCACGATCCGCACCAGAGTGGTACGGTAATCCTGTTCTGGAGGTCATGTTACTTGACCATGACGAATCTACGAACTATGAGGAAGCGATGATGAGCCCAGATTCCATGAAATGGCTTGAGGGCATGAAATCTGAGATGGGATCCATGTATGAGAACAAAGTATGGACTTTGGTTGACTTGCCCGATGATCGGCAAGCCATAGAGAATAAATGGATCTTTAAGAAGAAGACTGACGCTGACGTTAATGTTACTGTCTACAAAGCTCGACTTGTTGCGAAAGGTTTTCGACAAGTTCAAGGGGTCTTCTACGATGAGACCTTCTCACCTGTAGCGATGCTTAAGTCTGTCCGAATCATGTTAGCAATTGCCGCTTTTTTATGATTATGAAATTTGGCAAATGGATGTCAAAACCGCATTCCTTAATGGATATCTCAAAGAAGAGTTGTATATGATGCAACCAGAAGGTTTTGTCAATCCTAAAGGTGCTATCAATGTGTACAAGCTCCAGCGATCCATTTATGGACTGGTGCAAGCATCTCGGAGTTGGAATATACGCTTTGATAGTGTGATCAAAGCACATGGTTTTATACAGACTTTTGGAGAAGCCTGTATTTACAAGATAGTGAGTGGGAGCTCTGTAGCATTTCTGATATTATATGTGGATGACATATTGTTGATCGGAAATGATATGGAGTTTCTGGATAGCATAAAAGGATACTTGAATAAGAATTTTTCGATGAAAGACCTCGGTGAAGCTGCTTATATATTGGGCATCAAGATCTATAGAGATAGATCAAGATGCTTAATTGGACTTTCACAAAGCACATACCTTGATAAAATTTTGAAGAAGTTCAAAATGGATCAGTCAAAGAAAGGGTTCTTGCCTGTGTTACAAGGTGCGAAGTTGAGTCAGACTCAATGCCCTACCACTGCAGAAGATAGAGAGAAAATGAAAGTCATTCCCTATGCTTCAGCCATAGGTTCTATCATGTATGCAATGCTGTGTACCAGACCTGATGTGTGCCTTGCTATTAGTTTAGCAGAGAGGTACCAAAGTAATCCAGGAGTGGAACACTAGACAGCAGTCAAGAACATCCTGAAATACCTAAAAAGTACTAAGGATATGTTTCTCGTTTATGGAGGTGACAAAGAGCTCGTCGTAAAAGGTTACATCGATGCAAGCTTTGACACTGATCTGGATGACTCTAAGTCACAAACCGGATACGTATTTATATTGAATGGTGGAGCTGTCAGTTGGTGCAGTTCCAAGCAAAGCGTCGTGGCGGGATCTACGTGTGAAGCGGAGTACATAGATGCTTCAGAAGCAGCAAATGAAGGAGTCTGGATGAAGGAGTTCATATCCGATCTAGGTGTAATACCTAGTGATCGGGTCCAATGAAAATCTTTAGTGACAATACTAGAGTAATAGCATTGGCGACGGAATCCAGATTACACAAGAGAACCAAACACATCAAGAGACGCTTCAATGCCATCCGCGATCAAGTCAAGGAGGGAGACATAGAGATTTGCAAAATACATACGGATCTGAATGTTGCAAACCCGTTGACTAAGCCTCTTCCACGAGCAAAACATGATCAGCACCAAGACTCCATGGGTGTTAGAATCATTAATATGTAATCTAGATTATTGCCTCTAGTGGAAGTGGGAGACTGAAGGAAATATGCCCAAGAGGCAATAATAAAGTTTTTATTTATATTTCCTTATATCATGATTAATTTTTTTGTTATTCATGCTAGAATTGTATTAACCAGAAACATAGTACATGTGTGAATACATAGACAAACAGAGTATCCCTAGTATGCCTCTACTTGACTAGCTCGTTAATCAAAGATGGCTAAGCTTCCTAGCCATAGACATGTGTTGTCATTTGATGAACGGGATCACATCATTAGAGAATGATGTGATGGACAAGACCCATACGTTAGCTTAGCATTATGATCGTTTAGTTTTATTGCTATTGCTTTCTTCATGACTTATACATGTTCCTCTGACTATGAGATTATGCAACTCCCGAATACCGGAGGAACACTTAGTGTGCTATCAAACGTCACAACGTAACTGGGTGATTATAAAGATGCTCTATAGGTGTCTCCGATGGTGTTTGTTGAGTTGGCATAGATCAAGATTAGGATTTGTCACTCCGAGTATCGGAGAGGTATCTCTGGGCCCTCTTGGTAATGCACATCACTATAAGCCTTGCAAACAATGTGACTAATGAGTTAGTTATGTGATGATGCATTACAGAACGAGTAAAGAGACTTGCCGGTAACAAGATTGAGCTAGGTATGATGATACCGACGATCGAATCTCGGGAAAGCACTACTAGGGAAAACCTTATACACAGAATCTTACCTGTAGCGAGGGACAAAAACAGGTGCTACTACTACTTACCAGTAGCGCGTGGCAACCAAACGCATTGCAGCTAAGTTCATAGCAGTAGCGCGTCTCACGGAAGACGCGCTACAACTACAATCCCCCTACTGTTCTCGCCAAGCCACCAATAGTAGTAGCGGGCTTAAGAAAAGCGCGCTGCTACTAAGGTTGTTGTAGTAGCGTGTTTCACGGAGAAAGCGCTACTGCTAATGAAAGGAAAATAAAATGAAAAACATATGGAAAAGTAAATGAAAATGAAAGAAATAGAAAAAGGGGAAGGAAATAAGAAAATGTGCAGGAAAACAAAAGAAAAAGAAAAATAAAGGAGAAAGGCGTAGCAGTAGCGTGCTTTCAGGACATGCGCTATAGCTAAGTTAGCTATAGCTAATGTAGCAATAGCGCATTTCATGGAACATGCTACTGCTACTTTTGACTTAACCGCGCGATTCTTTCTTCCACATGGCCACTTCCCCCAAATCCAACTCCTCTGCTGTCGCCGCTGTCGTCGCCCTGCATCACCGTCGGCAGCCACGCGCTCTCCCGTCGCCCTCTGCATGCACTCGACACTGCCCCCGACCCCGACCTCGACGCCGCCCTCCGCCGCGCGCCCGAGCCCTGACCCCGACCTCGACGCCGCCTGCCCCTCCCTCGCCGCCGGCACCCGAGGTGAGCACGCCTCCTCCTCCCCCTCCCCTACCTCTGCCTAGCTAGGGTTCCTAGGGTTCATCAAATTTTAGAGTGCATCAAATTAGTTAGGGTTCATCAAATTAGATGCTAATTAGGGTAGTAGTTCCTAGGTAGGTTCATCTAATTAGTTAGTAAGAACTAGGGCAGTAGTGTTTAATAGAATTAGTAAGAAAATTAATAGAACTAGTTGAACTAGTTTATTTTTAGTAAGAACTAGTTGAATTAATAGAACTAGTGTATTTTTAGTAAGAAAATTAATAGAACTAGTTGAACTAGTTTATTTTTAGTAAGAACTAGTTTATTTTTATTTATAGTAAGTTTATTTTTAGTAAGAACTAGTTGAATTAATAGAACTAGTTGAACATGTCACATTTGTTGTTATTTTTTTAGTTAAAGCAATTATTCCCACATCGACGTCGACGATGCCTATCCCGCATCCTCGTCATCGACTCGGCGGAGGACACCTGCTTGATCAGAGGGGCCATGTCCGGGACTGGGCTCCGCCGGGCTGGTACTGGGAGGTGCTACCTACCGGGGGCGCAGCTTGGTGAGGAGCCAGCCCGTCATTGACCCGAACCTTCTTTGGTGGTGGTCGCGTGGGCCAGTGACGGTGCAGAGGCTTGAGGACCCCGCGGAGGTGGTATGTCACCGTGTCAGCGAGGAGGACGAGCACGTCCGTCGCTACATGGTTGCGTTGGAGGGCAGGTTCTCCAACACCTGGTAGGTTCTTCAGGGATCTCACTAGAGCTATGATCCTGTGATGGTTCCTTCTCTTTGGGTGTCCACCGCCCGCACCGATACCCGTCGTTCGCTAGGGTTTTAGTTGTATTAGTGATGTTATATGTATGATAATATTCGAGATGTATTAGTGATAATATTCGACGATGTACGGACGCAACAGATGATTTAGTTTTGCTTATTGAATGCATGCTAATTTGAATACTTATTTATTTTATGATTTGGTTTTCCTTATTGAATGCTCAAATTGGAGAAGAACTCCTATTTGGAATGCTCAAATTGGACCCCACTATGCAAGGCGTATGCATTTGATTAGTTGATAGCTTATAGGGTTTTTGTTTTTGCAGAAATCAAGGAGCCCCTCCATCGTCCCCGCCGTCGTCTCCGTCACCGACCCCCTCCGACCTCGAGGTGATAACAGCCAAATCTCCATGTCAATATGAGTCCTATAAGATATTTTGAAATGTTTTTGTTCATATTTTCAACCATTGAAATGCAATGACCATCAAGTTTGAATGCTCATATGATGTAGATAAAAACATGTATATCTTGTGTTGCTCAAATAGGATATGTGCTTGCCCAAGTGGCCGGTCATGTTTGCAGGTTACACCTCCGAGTGGCCTATGTTTTGCCGGAGTATTGATTAGTTTCCGTTCTGGCAAATTTCAGGCGCTCGATATGTCCTTTTTTAGCAAAGGTCATGCCGGATTTTTCCGTGAATTTTGGCATGACTTGTGCTAGAATATGTAGGAAATATCGAGTGGCCTGGATTTTCTAGGAAGATAATTAAACGACATTTTGGGTTGACTTTAAGTCTGTCGAGGCTCCACCATATATGGACGAAGAATCTCGACTGTTGTGTTGGGGGTCACTTCCCCTTCGTTCCCGTGTGCTAGACATTTTGGTGTAATGCACTCGGGGACGAAAGGAGGAGCGATCATCACCAACGGTCGAATGTATACACCACGTGAGCTGAGAGTTTTCAAGAAAAGACTCGGCAGTCCGATAGTCAACTCGTGATGAATAATACTGATCTAATTTAGTTTTTGTAGTACATATATTTAATTGTACAAGTTCAATCTTTGAATTGTGAACGTAGGAAATGTCGTACTCGGACGACGAAAGTCTCCCGAGGGAGTGCGACTGGTGCAACGACGACCGAGGTCTGTGCGACAGGCCTCACCTGGACGAAGATTGGTGCTTCAGCATTAAGCTCCAGGAGCCCTTCGATGTTGAAACGGTACGCAACGACGACAAGTGTTTTTTCGTAATTAAGCACGACTTCAACTATTTCAACGTGTAATTTTCATCTTTTACAATTCGAATAGCTTATTCCATGCCATGCAAGAAGCTATGTCTTGGAGAGGATGGTTTGGAAGACCATGAAAGTTTTGAAACAAAGAAAATTCACCTAAGGACCCATCATGGTATGGATTTTGAAGTAAATATGTACAATTCTGAGAGCATAACCCATTTTGGTTGCACAAATTGGGAAGCACTTTGCAAGATGTATGGTTTTTATGAGGGTATGCTTGTCACCATGGATCTTGGTGATCCTGACGTCGAGCAAGACAATATGGACATTTGGGTCCTTGTTGATACGCTTCCAATTCCACCGCTATGTGAGTTTCTCAACCATAGTTATTAACTAATTTATATTGTTTATTTCAAAATAGTTGACAGCTTATTTCCATTGACAGCTTATTTTCATTCTTCAAACAATGTGCGGAAGATGGTAGAAAGAACCTACTACACCGATGGCTCCGAATTAACTTATCAGGAAAAAAATCATCTGATCGCATTTTGTACTGATCTTGAGAATTACAATATCTATTATCAAAACCCTCCACATTATGGTCAATACGTGCCACTTGTGCACGTGTTGAACCACGGTAACATCCTTGGAGATGTCATGGTAAGATTTTTTACTATTACGACATCTGTGCATCTTTTGCATACTTCTAAAACCGAACTACATTGCTAACTACAAAGTTATTACTATGTTTTTCAACAGAAAATCCCGAAGGATTGTGTGCCTCATCTGATGTTTTAGAATGGCCGCCTTGATGTTTTGAACATACAGCCAGGTCATCCTATGAATCACACCTGTCCACATCGGATTTCTAAAACCGGTGAATACATGGTAATCAAAGAATGGAAAAAATGTATGGATAGTCGTAAGGAGGTTCTTGGAAGCAACATTGTGTGAAAGGCAAGAATTGGAGACAGGATAATCTCCATTCTCCATAATGGAGAGTCAGGGGCTATCTTGTTTTATGCTATTTTACCTAAGAGAATGTAGTAGGTCCTAAGAGAATGTAGTAGGTCCTATGAGGTACAATGTTTATTATGTGGTACAATTTGTTAGATTTGATGATGAGGAGTAGTTGTGAATATGACCAGTGACCAACTTGCTATGTGATGTCTCATTGATGAAAACGATGATCATGAGGAGGTGTTATATGACAATGATGTATTATGATGATAAGTTGTTAATGATATGATGATGATGATGATGATATCTATTATATCATTAGGTGACAGAACCGTGGATTAGTTTCAAGTGGATGTCCATCGACTTGAAACTAGTCCATGGTTCTTTCACCCAGTGATGTAATAACTCATTATGATGTAAAAACAATCTCTAAATTGCTGCTGTATGAAAACTTGTATAAAGGTGTATGAATACAACACGAAATAAAAAAGAAATATAATACGGAATAATAGTAGTAGTGCGGGCTGGGAGAAGCGCTACTAGTAATTACCAGTAGCGCCCTTTCGAGGAAGCACTACTACTAAGTCGATATAGCAGTAGCGTGGGTTAGCCCACACTACTGCTAACCTTTAGTTGTAGCACCGTACCAGTAGCGCTGCTGTCCGCGCTACTGATAGGCCTAAAACACGCACTACGGCTAGACTTTTCCCTAGTAGTGAAGTAACATGCATATCGATGACAAAGGGAACAACGTATATTGTTATGTGGTTTGACCGATAAAGATCTTCATAGAATATGTAGGAGCCAATATGATCCAGGTTCCGCTATTGGTTATTGACCGGAGATGTGTCTCGGTCATGTCTACATAGTTCTCGAACTCGTAGGGTCCGCACGCTTAACGTTCGATGACGATTTGTATTATGAGTTATATGATTTGATGACCGAAGTTTGTACGGAGTCCCGGATGAGATCACGGACATGACGAGGAGTCTCGAAATGGTCGAGTGGTAAAGATCGATATATTGGAAGGTTACATTCGGACACCGGAATGGTTTCGGGAAGTATCCGATAAGTTTCAGAGTACCGGGAGGTTACCGGAACCCCCCGAGGAAGTATTGGGCCTTAATGGGCTTTAGTGGAAAGGAGAGAAGGGCCACAAGGGGAGGCAGCGCCCCCCTCCCCCCCATGGCAAGTCCGAATTGGACTAGGGAGGGGGCGGCGCCCCCCTCTTTCCTTCTCCCTCTCTTCCTCCTTCCCTCTCTCCCCCTCTTGGAAAAAGGAAGGGGACTCCAACTAGGATTGGGAATCCTAGTTGGACTCCCCTATGGAGCGCGCCCCCCTTGGCCGGCCACCTCCTCCCCCTCCTTTATATACGTGGGAAGGGGCACCCCAAAGACACACCAAGTCTTCTCTTAGCCGTGTGTGGTGCCCCCTCCACAGTTACACACCTCGGTCATATCGTCGGAGTGCTTAGGCGAAGCCCTGCGCCGGTAACTTCATCATTACCGTCACCACGCCGTCGTGATGACGGAACTCTCCCTCGTCCTCAACTGGTTCAAGAGCTCGAGGGACGTCAGCGTGCTGAATGTGTGCTGAACACGGAGGTGCCGTACATTCGGTACTTGGATCGGTTGGATCGTGAAGACGTTCGACTACATCAACCGCGTTACTAAACGCTTCCGCTTTCGGTCTACGAGGGTACGTGGACACACTCTCCCCGCTCGTTGCTATGCTTCTCCTAGATAGATCTTGCATGATCGTAGGTAAGTGTTTGAAATACTACGTTCCCCAACATCTTCATAGTTCGTAGGTTCGTCATGGTCTAGTAACATGACTTCCAGAACAGGATTACCGTACCACTGTGGTGCGGATCGTGCTCTGGTTGACCTACGAGGTTCAGTAGTAACTTGATCTGAAGTTTCATGATCATTATCATTAGCTTCCTCTATAGTTGGTGTAGGAATCACGGGAATGGTTTTCTGTGATGAGCTACTTTCCAAATCGAGAGAAGGTACAATTACCTCATCAAGTTCTACTTTCCTCCCACTCACTTTTTTTGAGAGAAACTCCTTCTCTAGAAAGTTTCCATTCTTGGCAACAAAAATCTTGCCTTCGGATCTGTGGTAGAAGGTGTACCCAATTGTTTCCTTAGGGTATCCTATGAAAACACACTTTCTGCGATTTGGGTTCGAGCTTATCAGGCTGAAGCCTTTTGACATAAGTGTCGCAAACCCAAACTTTAAGAAATGACAACTTAGGTTTCTTGCCAAACCACAGTTCATACGGTGTCATCTCAATGGATTTAGACGGTGCCCTATTTAACGTGAATGCAGCTGCCTCTAATGCATAACCCCAAAACGATAGTGGTAAATCGGTAAGAGACATCATATATCGCACCATATCTAATAAAGTACGGTTACGACGTTCGGACACACCATTACGCTGTGGTGTTCCAGGTGGCGTGAGTTGTGAAACTATTCCACATTGTTTTAAATGAAGGCCAAACTCGTAACTCAAACATTCGCCTCTGTGATAAGATCGTAGAAACTTTATTTTCTTGTTATGATGATTCTCCACTTCACTCTGAAATTCTTTGAACTTTTCAAATGTTTCAGACTTGTGTTTAATCAAGTAGATATACCCATATCTGCTCAAATCATCTATGACGGTCAGAAAATAACGATACCCGCCGAGAGCTTCAACACTCATCGGACCGCATACATCGGTATGTATTATTTCCAATAAGTCATTTGCTCGCTCCATTGTTCTGGAGAACGGAGTTTTAGTCATCTTGCCCATGAGGCATGGTTCGCAAGTATCAAATGATTCATAATCAAGTGATTCCAAAAGTCCATCTGCATGGAGTTTCTCCATGCATTTTACACCAATATGACCTAAACGGTAGTGCCACAAATATGTTGCACTATCATTATCAACTTTGCATCTTTTGGCATCACTATTGTGAATATGTGTATCACCACAATCAAGATTCAACAAAAATAGACCATTCTTCAACGGTGCATGACCATAAAAGATATTACTCATATAAATAGAACAACCATTATTCTCCAATTTAAATGAATAACCATCTCGCACTAAACAAGATCCAAATATAATGTTCATGCTCAACGCTGGCAACAAATAACAATTATTCAGGTCTAAAACTAATCCCGAAGGTAGATGTAGAGGTAGAGTGCCGACGGCGATCACATCGACCTTGGAACCATTCCTGACGTGCATCGTCACCTCGTCCTTAGCCAATCTTCGTTTAATCCATAGCCCCTGTTTCGAGTTACAAATATGAGCAACCGAACCAGTATCAAATACCCAGGGGCTACTACGAGCATTACTAAGGTACACATCAATAATATGTATATCAAATATACCTTTCTTCACTTTGCCATCCTTCTTATCCGCCAAATACTTGGGGCAGTTCTGCTTCCAGTGACCAGTCCCTTTGTAGTAGAAGCACTCAGTTTCAGGCTTGGGTCCAGTTTTCGGCTTCTTCCCGGGAGTGGCAACTTGCTTGCCATTCTTCTTGAAGTTCCCCTTCTTTCCCTTGCCCTTTTTCTTGAAACTAGTGGTCTTGTTAACCATCCACACTTGATGCTCCTTCTTGATTTCTACCTCCGTAGCTTTGAGCATTGCGAAGAGATCGGGAATTGTCTTTTCCATCCCTTGCATATTATAGTTCATCATGAAGCCTTTGTAGCTTGGTGGCGGTGATTGGAGAACTCTGTCAATAACACTGTCATCTGGAAGATTAACTCCCAACTGAGTCAAGTGATTATGGTACCCAGACATTTTGAGTATGTGTTCACTGACAGAACTATTCTCCTCCATCTTGCAGCTATAGAACTTGTTGGAGACTTCATATCTCCCAACTCAGGCATTTGCTTGAAATATTAACTTCAACTCCTGGAACATCCCATATGCTCCATGACGTTCAAAACATCTTTGAAGTCCCAATTCTAAGTCGTAAAGCATGGCACACTGAACTATGGAGTAGTCATCAGATCGAGCTTCCCAGACATTCATAACATTAGCATCTGCTCCTGGAGCAGGCCTTTCACCTAGCGGTGCATCAAGGACATAATTCTTCTGTGCAGCAATGAGGATAAACCTCAAGTTACGGAACCAGTTCGTATAGTTGCTACCATCATCTTTCAACTTAGCTTTCTCTAGGAACGCATTAAAATTCAAGGGAACGGTAACACGGGCCATTGATCTACAACATAGATATGCAAAAACTATCAGGACTAAGTTCATGATAAATTAAGTTCAATTAATCAAATTACTTCATAAATCCCACTTACATAGACATCCCTCAAGTCATCTAAATGATACGTGATCCAAATCAACTAAACCATGTCCGATCATCACGTGAGATGGAGTAGTCATCAATGGTGAACATCTCTATGTTGATCATATCTACTATATGATTCACATTCGACCTTCCGGTCTCTAGTGTTCCAAGGCTATGTCTGTGCATTCCAGACTCGTCAAGTTTAACCCAAGTATTCCGCATGTGCAAAATTGTCTTGCACCCGTTGTATATGAATGTAGAGTCTATCACACCCGATCATCATGTGGTGTCTCAACACGACAAACTGTAGCAGCGGTGCATGCTCGGGGAGAACACTTTTACCTTGAAATTTAGTGAAGGGATCATCTGATAATGCTACCGCCATACTAAGCAAAATAAGATGCATAAAAGATAAATATCATATGCAATCAAAATATGTGACATGATATGGCCATCATCATCTCGTGCTTTTGATCTTCATCTCCAAAGCATCATCATGATCTCCATTGTCACCGGCTCGACACCTTCATCTCCATCGTTGCGTCGTGGTCGTCTCGCCAACTATTGCTTCTACAACTATCGCTAACGCATAGTGATAAAGTAAAGCAATTACATGGTGTTTCCATTTCATACAATAAAGAGACAACCATAAGGCTCCTGCTGGTTGCCGATAACTTTTACAAAACATGATCATCTCATACAATAATGTATATCACATCATGTCTTGACCATATCACATCACAACATGCCCTGCAAAAACAAGTTAGATGTCCTCTACTTTGCTGTTGCAAGTTTTATGTGGCTCCTACGGGCTTCTAGCAAGGACCGTTCTTACCTACGCATCAAAACCACAACGGTGATTTATCAAGTTTGCTGTTTTAACCTTCAACAAGGACCGGCCGCAGTCAAATTTGATTCAACTAAAGTAGGAGAAAAAGACACCCGCCAACCACATTTATGCAAAACTAGTTGCATGGCTGTCGGTGGAACCGGTCTCATGAACGTGGTCATGTAAGGTTTGTCTGGGCCGCTTCATCCAACAATACCGCCGAATCAAAATAAGACATTGGTGGTAAGCAGTATGACGATCACCGCCCACAACTCTTTGTGTTCTACTTGTGCATATCATCTACGCATAGACCTGGCTCGAATGCCACTGTTGGGAAACGTAGCATGCAATTTCAAAAAAAATTCCTACTGTCACGCAAGATCTATCTAGGAGATTGATAACCCACAAGTATAGGGGATCGCAACAGTTTTCGCGGGTAGAGTATTCAACCCAAATTTATAGATTTGACACAAGGGGAGACAAAGAATATTTGAAGGTATTAGCAGCTGAGTTGTCAATTCAACCACACCTGGAGATTAATTATCTGCAGCAAAGTGATCAGTAGCAAAGTAGTTTGATAGTTTTGATAGTAGTGACAGCAGCAATGGTAACAGTAACAGTGCTAGCAGTAATTTGTAGCAAGTGTAACACTGATAATAGCAATAATAACCCAGCAAGATCAATATAAATAAATTCGTAGGAAATTGATCAGTGACTTGTTGGATGATATTCATCATGTGACAGTTATAACCTAGGGCGATACGGCACTAGCTCTAGTTCATCAATATAATGTAGGCATGTATTCCGTAAATAGTCATACATGCTTTATTAAAAGAACTTGCATGACATCTTTTGTCCTACCCTCCGTGGCAGCGGGTTCCATATTGGAAACTAAGGGATATTAAGGCCTCCTTTTAATAGAGAACCAGAACAAAGCATCAACACATAGTGAATACATGAACTCCTCAAACTACGGTCATCACCGGGAGTGGGCCCGGTTGTTGTCCTTCCGGGGTTGCCGGATCATAACACGTAGTTGGTGACCATAACTTGCAAGATCGGATCTAAAACATGGATATAATGATGAATTCATAAATGGTTCAGATCTAAGTTCATGGCACCCGGGCCCAAAGTGACAAGCATTAAGCATAGCAAAGTCATAGCAGCATCAATCTAGGAACATAGTGGATACTAGGGATCAGGCCCTAAGAAAACTAACTCGATTATATGATGAATCTCATCGAACTCCTCACCGACCAGCGAGCCTACGAAGGAATTACTCACTCCCTGTGGGGAGCATCATGGAATTGGCGATGGAGATTGGTTGGTGATGACGAAGAACGAAGATCCCCGTCTCTAGAGCCCTAAATGGACTCAAGATCTGCCCTCCCGAGGAAGAACAGGGCTTGGCGGCGGCTCCATCTCGTGGAACGCGATAATTCTTTCTTCCTGATTTTTTCTATAAATATATGAATTTATAGTATCAGGGGGGTCGTCAGGGGGGCCACCAGGTGGGTACAACCCACCTGGGCACGCCAGGAGAGGGGGCGCGGCTTGGTGGGTTGTGCCCACCCAGGTGCCCCTCTCCGGCAGGTCTTGGCTCCAGAAATTCTTATTATTGATATAAAAAATCCCTGCAAAGTTTCGTTTCATTCCGAGAACTTTTATTTCTGCACAAAAACAACACCATGGTAGTTCTGCTGAAAGCAGCATCAATACGGGGTTAGTTTCATTCAAATCATGCGAATTAGAGCCCAAAACAAGAGGAAAAGCGTGAGAAAAAGTAGATACATTGGAGACATATCAACTCCCCCAAGCTTAAACCTTTGCTTGGCCTCAAGCAATTCAGTTGATAAACTGAAAGTGAGAAAGAAAAACTTTTACGAACTCTTTTGCTCTTGTTTGCATAAATAAGCTTAAACAGCACCCAGGTTTTCAGCCAGCATTATAACTAACCATGTCAATAATAACATTTAAAGATTATATTAACTCATATCAATGACACAATCAGCTAGCGAGCAATAATAAGAGACCTCAAACAGCAACACATTGTCAAAACAACCATGATATAATATGACACTAGTGGTATCTCGCTAGCCCTTTCTAAGACCACAAAACGTAAATGCAGAGCACCTCCAAAGTTCAAGCAGCGACTAAACATTGTAATTCATGGTAGAAAAGATCCAGTCATGATGCACCCAACATTAGCTATACACAATGCATAAATCATGACAGATGTGCTCTACTCAGTTTTTGGCGCTTGTTTTTAGAAGGTGATGACACAACATAAATGTAAATAGAAAGTCCCTTCGCAGAGGGAAGCAGTGATTAGCAGAGGTGCTAGAGCTGAATTTTTAAAACAGAGATAAATGATATTTTGAGACATGCACCCTTCTCATTCACTTCATGACATCAGTTATCAACATCTTCCATCCTAAGCACGCTAGTGGCGGTTCCCAAGCGATAAAAGTAAAGGTTTTGGCTCCATTGGGAGTTTCTGTTTGATTATTCAAGAGATGAACTCTTTTTCATGTTTGCAGTTTGGGACTGGTGAAGGAAATATGCCCTAGAGGCAATAATAAAGTTGTTATTTATATTTCCTTATATCATGATAAATGTTTATTATTCATGCTAGAATTGTATTAACCGGAAACTTAGTACATGTGTGAATACATAGACAAACAGAGTGTCACTAGTATGCCTCTACTTGACTAGCTCGTTGAATCAAAGATGGTTAAGTTTCCTAGCCATGGACATGAGTTGTCATTTGATTAACGAGATCACATCATTAGAGAATGATGTGATTGACTTGACCCATTCCGTTAGCTTAGCACTTGATCATTTAGTATATTGCTATTGCTTTCTTCATGACTTATACATGTTCCTATGACTATGAGATTATGCAACTCTCGAATACCGGAGGAACACTTTGTGTGCTACCAAACATCACAACGTAACTGGGTGATTATAAAGGTGCTCTACAGGTGTCTCCGATGGTACTTGTTGAGTTGGCATAGATCAAGATTAGGATTTGTCACTCCGATTGTCAGAGAGGTATCTCTCGGCCCTCTCGGTAATGCACGTCACTATAAGTCTTGCAAGCATTGTAACTAATGAGTTAGTTGCGGGATGATGCATTACGGAACGAGTAAAGAGACTTACCGGTAACGAGATTGAACTAGGTATTGAGATACCGACGATCGAATCTCGGGCAGGTAACATACCGATGACAAAGGGAACAACGTAGGTTGTTATGCAGTTTGACCGATAAAGATCTTCGTAGAATATGTAGGAGCCAATATGAACATCCAGGTTCCGCTATTGGTTATTGACCGGAGACGTGTCTCGGTCATGTCTACATAGTTCTCGAACCCGTAGCGTCCGCACGCTTAATGTTCGGTGATGATCGGTATTATGAGTTTATGTGTTTTGATGTACCGAAGATAGTTCGGAGTCCCAGATGTGATCACAGACATGACGAGGAGTCTTGAAATGGTCGAGACATAAAGATTGATATATTGGATGACTATATTCGGACACCGGATGAGTTCCGGGGGTCACCGGATATTTATCGGAGTGCCGGGGGTTATCGGAACCCCCGGGGGAACTAATGGCCCTACATGGGCCTTGTGTGAGAGAGAGGAGGGGGCCTAGGGCTGCCCCCCCCTTGGGAGTCCGAATTGGACAAGGAGGGGGGCGGTGCCCCCTCTTTCCTCCCTCTCTCCCTCTCCTTCCTTTCCCCTTCCCCCTACCTAGTTGGACTAGGAAAGGGGGAGTCCTACTCCTACTAGGAGGAGGACTCCCCCATCTCCTTGGCGCGCCCCAAAGCCGGCCGGCCTCCCCTTGCTCCTTTATATACAGGGGCAGGGGGCACCCTAGGACACACAAGTTGATTGTTTCCAGCCGTGTGCGGTGCCCCCTCCACCATAATCCACCTCGGTCATATCGTCGTAGTGCTTAGGCGAAGCCCGGAGCCGGTAGCTTCATCATCACCGTCATCACGCCGTCGTGCTGACGAAGCTCTCCCTCGACACTCTACTGGATCGTGAGTCCGTGGGATGTCACCGAGCTGAATGTATGCAGATCGCGGAGGTGCCGTACGTTCGGTACTAGGATCGGTCGATCGTGAAGACGTACGACTACATCAACCGCATTGTCATAACGCTTCCGCTTACGGTCGACGAGGGTACGTGGACAACACTCTCCCATCTCTTTGCTATGCATCACCATGATCTTGCGTGTGCGTAGGAATTTTTTTGAAATTACTACGTTCCCCAAGAGTGGAATCCGAGCCAGGTTTATGCGTAGATGTTATATGCACGAGTAGAACACAAGTGAGTTGTGGGCGATAATAGTCATACTGCTTAGCAGCATGTCATACTTTGATTCGGCGGTATTGTTGGATGAAGCGGCCCGGACCGACATTACGCGTACGCTTACGCGAGACTGGTTCTACCAACGTGCTTCGCACACAGGTGGCTGGCGGGTGTCAGTTTCTCCAACTTTAGTTGAATCAAGTGTGGCTACGCCCGGCCCCTGTTGAAGGTTAAAACAATACATACTTGACGAAAAATCGTTGTGGTTTTGATGTGTAGGTAAGAACGATTCTTGCTCAGCCCGTAGCAACCATGTAAAACTTGCAACAACAAAGTAGATGACGTCTAACTTGTTTTTTGCAGGGCATGTTTTGATGTGATATGGTCAAGACATGATGCTAAATTTTATTGTATGAGATGATCATGTTTTGTAACGGAGTTATCGGCAATTGGCAGGAGCGATATGGTTGTCGCTTTATTGTATGAAATGCAATCGCCATGTAATTGCTTTACTTTATCACTAAGTGGTAGCGATAGTCATAGAAGCAATAGTTGGCGAGACGACAACGATGCTACGATGGAGATCAAGGTGTCGCACCAATGACGATGGAGATCATGACGGTGCTTTGGAGATGGAGATCAAAGGCACAAGATGATGATGGCCATATCATATCACTTATATTGATTGCATGTGATGTTTATCCTTTATGCATCTTATTTTGCTTAGTTCGACGGTAGCATTATAAGATGATCTCTCACTAAATTTCAAGGTACAAGTGTTCTCCCTGAGTATGCACCGTTGCGAAAGTTCATCGTGCCGAGACACCACGTGATGATCGGGTGTGATAAGCTCTACGTTCACATACACCGGGTGCTAGCCAGTTTTGCACACGTAGAATACTCGGGTTAAACTTGACGAGCCTAGCATATGTAGATATGGCCTCGGAACACTGAGACCGAAAGGTCGAGCGTGAATCATATAGTAGATATGATCAACATAGTGATGTTCACCATTGAAAACTACTCCATCTCACGTGATGATCGGACATGGTTTAGTTGATATGGATCACGTGATCACTTAGATGATTAGAGGGATGTCTATCTAAGTGGGAGTTCTTTAGTAATATGATTAATTGAACTTTAATTTATCATGAACTTAGTACCTGATAGTATTTTGCATGTCTATGTTGTTGTAGTAGATGGGCCGTGCTGTTGTTCCGTTGAATTTTAACGCGTTCCTAGAGAAAGCTAAGTTGAAAGATGATGGTAGCAACTACACGGACTGGGTCTATAACTTCAGGATTATCCTCATTGCTGCACACAAGAATTACCTCCTAGAAGCACCGCTAGGTGCCAAACCCGCTGCAGGAGCAACGCCAGATGTTATGAACGTCTGGCAGAGCAAAGCTGATGACTACTCGATAGTTCAGTGTGCCATGCTTTAAGGCTTAGAACCAGGACTTCAACGATGTTTTGAACGTCATGGAGCATATGAGATGTTCCAGGAGTTGAAGTTAATATTTCAAGAAAATGCCCGGATTGAGAGATATGAAGTCTCCAATAAGTTCTACAACTGCAAGATGGAGGAGAATAGTTCTATCAGTGAGCATATACTCAAAATGTCTGGGTATAACAATCACTTGATTCAACTGGTAGTTAATATTCCCGATGATAGTGTCATTCATAGAATTCTTCAATCACTTCCATTAAGCTACAAGAGCTTCGTGATGAAGTATAATATGCAAGGGATGGATATGACAATTCCCGAGCTCTTCGAAATGCTAAAGGCCGCGGAGGTAGAAATCAAGAAGGAGCATCAAGTGTTGATGGTCAACAAGACCACCAGTTTCAAGAAAAAGGGTAAAGGGAAGATGGGGAACTTCAAGAACAACGGCAAGCAAGTTGCTGCTCTAGTGAAGAAGCCCAAGTCTGGACCTAAGCTTGAGACTGAGTGCTTTTACTCCAAAGGGACTGGTCACTGGAAGCGGAATTGCCCCAAGTATTTGGTGGATAAGAAGGATGACAAGGTGAACAAAGGTATATTTGATATACATGTTATTGATGTATACCTTACTAATGCTCGCAGTAGCACCTGGGTATTTGATACTGGTTCTTTTGCTAATATTTGGAACTCGAAACAGGGACTACGGATTAAGCGAAAATTGGCTAAGGACGAGGTGGCGATGCGCGTGGGAAATGGTTCCAAAGTCGATGTGATCACGGTCGGCACGCTACCTCTACATCTACCTTCGGGATTAGTTTTAGACCTGAATAATTGTTATTTGGTGCCAGCGTTAAGCATGAACATTATATCTGGATCTTGTTTGATGCGAGATGGTTATTCATTTAAATCAGAGAATAATGGTTGTTCTATTTATATGAGTAATATCTTTTATGGTCATGCACCTTTGTAGAGTGGTCTGTTTTTATTGAATCTCGATAGTAGTGATACACATATTCATAATATTGAAGCCAAAAGATGCAGAGTTGATAATGATAGTGCAATTTATTTGTGGCACTGCCGTTTGGGTCATATTGGTGCAAAGCACATGAAGAAGCTCCATTCTGATGGACTTTTGGAATCACTTGATTATGAATCACTTGGTACTTGCGAACCATGCCTCATGGGCAAGATGACTAAAACTCCGTTCTCCGAAACAATGGAGCGAGCAACAGATTTGTTGGAAATCATACACACTGATGTATGTGGTCCGATGAATGTTGAGGCTCACGGCGGGTATCGTTATTTTCTCACCTTCACAGATGATTTAAGCAGATATGGGTATATCTACTCGATGAAGCATAAGTCTGAAATATTTGAAAAGTTCAAAGAATTTCAGAGTGAAGTGGAAAATCATCGTAATAAGAAAATAAAGTTTCTACAATCTGATCGTGGAGGAGAATATTTGAGTTACGAGTTTGGTCTTCATTTGAAACAATGTGGAATAGTTTCGCAACTCACGCCACCCGGAACACCACAGCGTAATGGTGTGTTCGAACGTCGTAATCGTACTTTACTAGATATGGTGCGGTCTATGATGTCTCTTACTG
This sequence comes from Aegilops tauschii subsp. strangulata, assembly GCF_002575655.3. NCBI lineage: Eukaryota > Viridiplantae > Streptophyta > Magnoliopsida > Poales > Poaceae > Aegilops > Aegilops tauschii. Next base: position 35,185 of record NW_027332461.1, on the reverse strand, counting down.
ATTTACCGCTATCCTTTAGGGGTTATGCTTTAGAGACGGCTGCATTCACGTTAAATATGGCACCATCTAAATCCGTTGAGACGACACCTTATGAACTGTGGTTTGGCAAGAAACCAAAGTTGTCGTTTCTTAAAGTTTGGGGCTGCGATGCTTATGTGAAAAAGCTTCAACCTGATAAGCTCGAACCCAAATAGGAGAAATGTGTCTTCATAGGATACCCAAAGGAGACTGTTGGGTACACCTTCTATCACAAATCCGAAGGCAAGACATTCGTTACTAAGAATGGATCCTTTCTAGAGAAGGAGTTTCTCTCGAAAGAAGTGAGTGGGAGGAAAGTAGAACTTGATGAGGTAATTGTACCTGCTCCCTTATTGGAAAGTAGTTCATCATAGAAATTTGTTCCTGTGACTTCTACACCAATTAGTGAGGAAGCTAATGATGATGATCATGTAACTTTAGATCAAGTTACTACCGAACCTCGTAGGTCAACCAGAGTAAGATCCGCACCAGAGTGGTACGGTAATCCTATTCTGGAGGTCATGTTACTTGACCATGACGAACCTACGAACTATGAGGAAGCGATGATGAGCCCAGATTCCGCGAAATGGCTTGAGGCCATGAAATCTAAGATGGGATCCATGTATGAGAACAAAGTGTGGAATTTGGTTGACTTGCCCGATGATCGGCAAGCCATCGAGAATAAATGGATCTTCAAGAAGAAGACTGACGCTGACGTTAATGTTACTGTCTACAAAGCTCGACTTGTTGCGAAAGGTTTTTGACAAGTTCAAGGAGTTGACTACGATGAGACCTTCTCACCCGTAGTGATGCTTAAGTCCGCCTGAATCATGTTAGCAATTGCTGCATTTTATGATTATGAAATTTGGCAAATGGATGTAAAGACTGCTTTCCTGGATGGATTTCTGGAAGAAGAGTTGTATATGATGCAACCTGAAGGTTTAATCGATCCAAAGGATGCTAACAAAGTGTGCAAGCTCCAGCGATCCATTTATGGACTGGTGCAAGCATCTCAGAGTTGGAATAAATGTTTTGATAGTGTGATCCAAGCATATGGTTTTATACAGACTTTTGGAGAAGCTGTATTTACAAGAAAGTGAGTGGGAGCTCTATAGCATTTCTAATATTATATGTGGATGACATATTGTTGATTGGAAATGATATAGAATTTCTGGATAGCATAAAAGGATACTTGAACAAGAGTTTTTCAATGAAAGACCTCGGTGAAGCTACTTATATATTGGGAATCAAGATCTATAGAGATAGATCAAGACGCTTAATTGGACTTTCACAAAGCACATACCTTGATAAAGTTTTGAAGAAGTTCAAAATGGGTCAAGCAAAGAAAGGGTTCTTGCATGTGTTACAAGGTGTGAAGTTGAGTCGGACTCAATGCCCGACCACTGCAGAAGATAGAGAGAAAATGAAAGGTGTTCTCTATTCTTCAGCCATAGGTTCTATCATGTATGCAATGCTGTGTACCAGACCTGATGTGTGCCTTGCTATCAGTTTAGCAGGGAGGTACGAAAGTAATCCAGGAGTGGATCACTAGACAGCGGTCAAGAACATCCTGAAATACCTAAAAAGGACTAAGGATATGTTTCTCGTTTATGGAGGTGACAAAGAGCTCGTCGTAAATGGCTACATCGATGCAAGCTTTGACATTGATCTGGATGACTCTAAGTCACAAACCGGATACGTGTTTATATTGAACGGTGGAGCTGTCAGTTGGTGCAGTTCTAAGCAAAGCGTCATGGCGGGATCTACGTGCGAAGCGGAGTACATAGCTGCTTCGGAAGCAGCAAATGAAGGAGTTCATATCCGATCTTGGTGTCATACCTAGTGCATCGGGTCCAATGAAAATCTTTTGTGACAATACTAGTGCAATTGCCTTGGCAAAGGAATCCATATTTCACAAGAGAACCAAGCACATCAAGAGACGCTTCAATTCCATCCGCGATCAAGTCAAGGAGGGAGACATAGAAATTTTCAAGTGGGAGACTGAAGGGAGACATAGATACCTAGTGCATCTGAATGTTGCAGACCCGTTGACTAAGCCTCTCTCACCAGCAAAACATGATCAGCACCAAGACTCCATGGGTGTTGGAATCATTACTGTGTAATCTAGATTATTGACTCCAGTGCAAGTGGGAGACTGAAGGAAATATGCCCTAGAGGCAATAATAAAGTTTTTATTTATATTTCCTTATATCATGATAAATGTTTATTATTCATGCTAGAATTGTATTAACCGGAAACTTAGTACATGTGTGAATACATAGACAAACAGAGTGTCACTAGTATGCGTCTACTTGACTAGCTCGTTGAATCAAAGATGGTTAAGTTTCCTAGCCATGGACATGAGTTGTCATTTGATTAAAGGGATCACATCATTAGAGAATGATGTGATTGACTTGACCCATTCCGTTATCTTAGCACTTGATCGTTTAGTATATTGCTATTGCTTTCTTCATGACTTATACATGTTCCTATGACTATGAGATTATGCAACTCCCGAATACCGGAGGAACACTTTGTGTGCTACCAAATGTCACAACCTAACTGGGTGATTATAAAGGTGCTCTACAGGTTTCTCCGATGGTACTTGTTGAGTTGGCATAGATCAAGATTAGAATTTGTCACTCCGACTGTCGGAGAGGTATCTCTGGGCCCTCTCGGTAATGCACATCACTATAAGCCTTGCAAGCATTGTAACTAATGAGTTAGTTGCGGTACGATGCATTACGGAACGAGTAAAGAGACTTGCCGGTAATGAGATTGAACTAGGTATTGAGATACCGACGATCGAATCTCGGGCAAGTAACATACCGATGACAAAGGGAACAACGTATGTTGTTATGCGGTTTGACCAATAAAGAACTTCGTAGAATATGTAGGAGAGAATATGAACATCCAGTTTCCGCTATTGGTTATTGAACGGAGACGTGTCTCGGTCATGTCTACATAGTTCTCGAACCCGTAGGGTCCGGACCCTTAACGTTCGGTGACAATCGGTATTATGAGTTTATGTGTTTTTATGTACCGAAGATAGTTCGGAGTCCCGGATGTGATCACGGACAAAACTAGGAGTCTCGAAATGGTCGAGGCATAAAGATTGATATATTGGACGACTATATTCAGACACTGGATGAGTTCCGAGGGTCACCGGATATTTATCGGAGTGCCGGGTGGTTATCGCAACCCCCGGGGGAACTAATGGGCCTACATGGGCCTTGTCAGAGAGAGAGGAGGGGGCCTAGGGCTGGCCGCCCCCCCTTGGGAGTCCGAATTGGACAAGGAGGGGGGGCGCCCCCTCTTTCCTCCCTCTCTCCCTCTCCTTCCTTTCCCCTTCCCCCTTCCTAGTTGGACTAGGAAAGGGGGAGTCCTACTCCTTCTAGGAGGAGGACTCCCCCCTCTCCTTGGCGCGCCCCAAGGCCGGCCGGCCTCCCCCTTGCTCCTTTATATACGGGGGCAGGGGGCACCCTAGGACACACAAGTTGATTGTTTCCAGGCATGTGCGGTGGCCCCCTCCACCATAATCCACCTCGGTCATATCGTCGTAGTGCTTAGGCAAAGACCTGCGCCGGTAGCTTCATCATCACCGTCATCATGCCGTCATGCTGACGAAGCTCTCGCTCGACACTCTGCTGGATCGTGAGTTCATGGGACGTCACCGAGCTGAACGTGTGCAGATCGCGGAGGTGCCGTACGTGCGGTACTAGGATCGGTCGATCATGAAGACGTACGACTACATCAACCGCGTTGTCATAATGCTTCCACTTACGGTCTACGAGTGTACGTGGCCAACACTCTCCGCTCTCGTTGCTATGCATGAAATTACTACGTTCCCCAACAACTGGGCATCCCTATTACCGCCCATTTTCTCATGCGATGGCGAGTGAATAAACACTCGACCTGAGAATAACCCGCTTAGCACGAAAGATATCGACCACCTGCTGTCATTCCCTGAATGATCCAGGCACACAAAAAGGATAATTTTTAGAAGTTTTTAGAGGTGGCACATGCAAATTTACTTAGGACGGGAGGGTAATACCGTATATAGGTAGGTATGGTGGACTCATCTGGAATAACTTTGGGTTCAAGGTTTTTGGTGTACAAGCAGAATTCCCACTTAGTACAGGCGATGGCTAGCAATTAAGATTGAGAAGCGGCCAGCTAGAGAGCAACAACGATCATAACCTGGCATTAGGCATAAGTAACATTGGACACTAGCATGAGCAGGATATGAACACCATGAACATAAATATAATAGAGGCTATGTTGGTTTTGATTCAACTACATGCATGAACATGTGCCAAGTCAAGCCACTCGAACATTCAGAGGAGGATACCATAGCATCATACTACATCACAATCATTTTAACGCTATGTTGATATCCAAGATAAATCATTATCCACTCCTAGCTACTTATCCATGGCATGAGAAACTATAATCTCTAATTGTCATTGCAAACATCATTAATCATAATGGGTTGAAGCCTGGATACTAGGTTAAACATATTTACACAGACAGAACAAGTCGAGTTCATACCAGTTTCTCTTTGCCACGACCAGCTCATCGAATATCGTCATTATTGCCTTTCACTTGCACGATCGAATGATGTGAAAATAATAATAGTGCAAGAGTGCCATGGACTAAGCTGGAATCTGCAAAACATTTTATACAACAAGAGAAGACAAGGTAAAATGGGCTCTTATTAGTTCAACAATTATTCATATGAGAGCCACTCAACATTTCCATCCTGGTCTTCTCCTTGGTAAGACTCGAATAAAAAGAAAAGAAATTCAGAGAAACACACTGAAATATTTTTGGAGTTTTTGGTTTTCTTGAGCAAGCAAATAAAAAAAGGAAAAGAAAAAATGAGAAAAACTATTTACACGGGAAAGCTCCCAACAAGCAAAATAAGAACAAGGAAATCTTTTTGTATTTTCTTTTTAGTTCTACTACTAAGCATGCATAGAAACTAGATTACTACAACTAATTTTTTTGGTTTTTCCTAAAATTTTCAAACACACAAGAAGAAAGCAAGAAAATAAATCTAAGCATGGATGATACAATGAAAAAGTGTGAACACCGAGAAATAGAATGATATGTGGACATGAATATAATGTCGGTGAGAAACACGTACTCCCCCAAGCTTAGGCTTTTGGCCTAAGTTGGTAATCGATCAGTAGCCTGGAGGGTAGTAGTCGGCGTGGTAGCTCATCGAGGCTCTCGGTGCGGAGGCCTCAGCACGCCGTGCCGCCAACACTGCTGCATTGTGAGCTCGGGCCTCGCTCTCAAGAACAAAATATCTTTCCTTGCTGTTACAATCAAAGAGAGTAGGCGCAGGCAAATATGTGTCCACAACATGTGATTGGTTAAACATCAGATTATAAGTGAAGTTATCAGCCCTTCCCTTGAGAATCTTATGATCTTTTAAGGCATCAAAATCTAAATATCGAGTGGGTAGGATAGGATCAAAGGGAAAAGGTGAAACACCCAGCCCTCGCGCTAGACGTGTGGCATAAATTCCACCATAGAACCAACCACTTTGGCGTTATGCTGAAGTCTATGTGCAACAATCGCTCCTAGGTTATAATTCCTTTCACCAGTGAGAGTGGTGTGAATGAGGCTCAAGTCTGGCGCATAAAGTATGCTACAATCTTGCTTGCCTACTATGCATTTCCCGTTAAATAATGCAAAATACTGAACTGCGGGAAAGTGAATGCTCTTTATTCTTCCTTGTCTCACTCCCCTATTTTCACCGTAACAAAGGCTAGTCAAGAAGGATTCATACTCAGCCTTTGGTGGCTCATCAAGCGCACCCCAAAATGGAAGTTTGCAATGGTAAGCAAAGTTATCTAGTGGGATAGTAAATGGTTCATCATAAAGCATAAACGACACCCTAGACTCACGTGGAAAATATTTAAATACTTTGACAAATTATTCAGTGAGAAGATGGCGTTGTTCACACTTATCTGAAAGGTAGGGACCGAGACCGGCATTGTGAACATATTGCTCGAATTCCTCCTTAATGCCCACTTGCGTCATATACTCATCGCAAGGCCATAAGCATGTTTTAGTGGCAGCATCTCGCATGGAACTTTCACTTGGTTCAACATAAGACCGACGAGCAGAACTGTCACTAGAGGATGCCCCCGAGGATTGTCTCCTCGAAGAACTCCTTCCAAATAGGTTCATCATGTCCGCGTACAATTTTTCCTATGAACAAAAATCTGAATTTTTAGTCCACAAACTTTTTCCAACGAAACTTCACAAAGTTGATAGCAACTACTGATGCATAGAGGCCATAGCAAGCATTCAGACTACTTAGAACACTAAGTAATGAACATGCAAGCACATCTACAGCAGCACCAAGAGTAGCTAATTATTCAAAGTATAAACCACTAAAACAAAAACTAATTGGACAAAAGGTGGAGTCTCATACCAAGCAACAATCCCCCGAAACAGTTTCAGAAACGGAGCTTCGAGCAAAGAGATCAAAATCCACGGGTTTGAGATCAAGAACTCGGGAGAGAGAGTAAGAGGGAATTTTTTCTGGAGAGACAATGTGGGCTAAAGAGATAAGTGGAGGGCCCACATGGGGACCACAACCCACCAGGGCGCGCCTGGGGGTCCTGGCGTGCCCAGGTGGGTTGTGCCCACCTGGTGCACCTCCCTCTGGTATTATTTGCACAAAAAATTCTTAAATATTCAAAAAAAATCGCATAAAATTTTCAGGGAATTCTGAGAACTTTTATTTTTGGGTCATTTTTTATTGCACGGGAAATTCCGAAAACAGACAAAACATGGCATTTTATTTTATTTAACTAATAAAAACAGAAAACAAAAGGTAAAGATAGAAGGTAGTGCTTACTAAATTCATCAACTTCATACCCCTCAAAAACGATTCATTAATAAGGTTGATCAGGTCTTATTAACAACCACTTTCGATTAGCATGAAACTAAAGAACTTTCGTAAATCACTAAGTTACCTCAATGGGGATATGCATCTCTCCAATAATAAGCATTTCATATTTCTTTCTGACAGTAGGTAGAAGTATTTGAAAACTTCCAATAGTGATTGTCGGAGATTTTTCAATAACAGTAATACCATTCACTTGGAATTGTTTCTTCGGAAAGTGCACCATATGCTCATTACCATTGATATGAAAAGTGACCTTGCTTTTATTGCAATCAATAACAGCCCCTGCAGTATTCAAGAAGGGTCTACCAAGGATAATCGACATGTTGTCGTCCTCGGGCATCTCAAGTATAACAAAGTCAGTCAAAATAGTAACATTAGCAACAACTACGGGCACATCCTCACAGATACCGATAGGTATGGCAGTTGACTTGTCAGCCATTTGCAAAGATATTTTAGTAGGTGTGAGTTTATTCAAGTCAAGTCTTTTATATAAAGAGAAAGGCATAACACTAACACCAGCTCCTAAATCACACAAAGCAGTTTTCACATAATTCTTTTTGATAGAGCAAGGTATAGTTGGTATACCCGGATCTCCAAGTTTTTTATGTACTCCATCTTTAAAAGTATAATTAGCAAGCATAGTGGAGATTTCAGCTTCCGGTATTTTTCTCTTATTAGTGATGATGTCTTTCATATACTTTGCATAAGGAGGCATTTTCAAGATATCAGTCAAGCGAGTACGCAAAAAGACTGGCCTCGGCATTTCAGCAAAGCGTTCAAATTCTTCTTCATCATTCTTTTTAGTTGACTTGGGTGGAAAAGGCATAAGTTTTTGAACCCACAGTTCTCTTTCTTTACTTTGTTTCCTAGCCATGAAATCTCTTTTATCATACCTTTTATTCTTAGGTTGTGGGTTATCAAGATAAACAGGTGGTTCTATTTCAACATCATTTTCTGGTTCTTTTTCATTTGGTTGAGTGTCTTCATGAACATCAGCATTATCTTTTTCATTATCACTAGGTGGATGTTCATTACCAGATTGAGTTTCAGCATCAGAGATAGAAGTTTCATTTTCTTTATCAGGAGGTTTTTCTATTTCAGGTTCACTAGAAGCATGCAAAGTCCTATCATCTTTCTTCTTTTTCCTTTTAGAAGGACTAGGTGCACTAGTGTTGTTTCATTGTGAGTCTTGTTCAATTCTTTTTGGGTGTCCCTCAGGATAAAGTGGTTCCTGAGTCATGTTACCTCCTCTAGTTGCAACTCTAACAACAACGTCATGTATATTGTTATTCATTTCATCAAGCAATTCTCTTTGTGATTTAGCAACTTGTTCGAACTGGGTTTGAACCATAGAAGCATGTTTTCCAACACCTCTAACATCATTTGAGATTCCAAATAACAAGTCACTCAAGCGAGCAATCATATCAGAGTTGTATTTCAATTGTTTCATAACATTTGCATTGAAGTGATCTTGTTTCCTAATGTAGTTTTCAAACTCATAAAGGCATTGACTAGGATGCATATTGTGAGGATTATCATTTTCATTGAACTTCATAAGAGAATTTACCTCTACCACCTTAGGCAGTGGTGGTGTCTTAAGCCCATGTATTTCTTCAATAGGAGGTAAATTTTAACATCCTCATCTTTAATACCTTTTTCCTTCATAGATTTCTTTGCCTCTTGCATATCTTCAGGACTGAGATATAATATGCCCCTCTTCTTTGGAGTGGATTTAGCCGGTGGTTCAGGAAGAGTCCAATCATCATAATTCTTCAATATGTTATTCAATAATTCCTCATCTTGAGCAATAGTTTGTTCCCTGAAAACACAACCAGCACAACTATCTAGGAAGTCTCTAGAAGCATCGGTTAGTCAATTATAGAAGATATCAAGTATTTCATTTTTCTTAAGAGGATGATCAGGCAAAGCATTAAGTAACTGGCAAAGCCTCCCCCAAGCTTGTGGGAGACTCTCTTCTTTAGTTTGCACAAAGTTAAATATTTCCTGCAAGGCAGCTTGTTTCTTATGAGCAGGAAAATATTTTCCAGAGAAGTAAAAATCATATCCTGGGGACTACGCACACAACCAGGAGCAAGATTATTGTACCAAGCTTTAGCATCACCCTTTAATGAGACAGGAAATAATTTGAGAATAAAGTAATAGCGAGTTTTCTCATCATGGGTAAAAAGGGTGGCTATATCATTCAACTTAGTAAGGTGTGCCACAACAGTTTCAGTTTCATAACCATGGAAAGGATCAGATTCAACCAAAGTAATTAACTCTGGGTCGACAGAGAATTCATAATCCTTATCAGCAATATAGATAGGTGAAGTAGCAAACTTAGGATCACATTTCATTCTAGCATTCAGAGATTTTTCTTTATACTTGCATAATAATTTCTCTAGATCATCTCTATCATTGCAAGCAAGAATATTTCTAGTTGCTTCTTCACTCATAACATAACCTTCCGGTACCTTAGGCAATTCATATCTAGGAAGGCTAGTTCTAGCAGGTGTTTAAGGAGTTTTAGTTTCAAGCTCATCATCAGATTCAACAACATCATGTTGTATTACTCTAGCAATTTGTTCATCAAGAAATTCACCAAGTGGCACATCATCATTATCAAGCAATGTACTAGCATCATTCATAGCAGAAGTAGCATCATCAATAACTTGCGACATGTTAGAATTGATAGCATGTGGTGGTGTTGCAAGTTTACTCATAACAGAAGGTGAATCTAAAGCAGAACTGCATGGCAGTTCCTTACCTCCCCTCGTCTTAGAGGGATAAATCTTAGTCTTTGGATCCTTCAGATTCTTCATAGTGATATTATGATAATAATCCCAAGTGACTCAACAAATATTGCTATGCTCCCCGGCAACGGCGCCAGAAAAAGGTCTTGATAACCCACAACTATAGGGGATCACAACAGTTTTCGAGGGTAGAGTATTCAACCCAAATTTATAGATTCGACACAAGGGGAGGCAAAAGAATATTTGAAGGTATTAGCAGCTGAGTGTCAATTCAACCACACCTGGAGATTAATTATCTGCAGCAAAGTGATCAGTAGCAAAGTAGTTTGATAGTTTTGATAGTAGTGACAGTAGCAACGGTAACAATAACAATGGTTGCAGTAATTTGTAGCAAGTGTAACAGTGATGATAGAAATAATAACGCAGCCAGATCAATATAAATAAATTCGTAGGCATTGGATCGGTGACTTGTTGGATGATATTCATCATGTGACAGTTATAACCTAGGGCGATACGACACTAGCTCCAGTTCATCGATATAATGTAGGCATGTATTCCGTAAATAGTCATACGTGCTTTATTAAAAGAACTTGCATGACATCTTTTGTCCTACCCTCCCGTGGCAGTGGGATCCATATCGGAAACTAAGGGATATTAAGGCCTCCTTTTAATAGAGAACCAGAACAAAGCATTAACACATAGTGAATACATGAACTCCTCAAATTACGGTCATCACCGGGAGTGGGCCCGGTTGTTGTCACTCCGGGGTTGCCAGATCATAACACGTAGTAGGTGACTATAACTTGCAAGATCGGATCTAAAACATGGATATAATGATGAGTTCATAAACGGTTCAGATCTGAGTTCATGGCACCCGGGCCCAAAGTGACAAGCATTAAGCATAGCAAAGTCATAGCAACATCAATCTAAGAACATAGTGGATACTAGGGATCAGGCCCTAACAAAACTAACTCGATTACATGATGAATCTCATCCAACTCCTCACCGACCAGCGAGCCTACGAAGGAATTACTCACTCCCGGTGGGGAGCATCATGGAATTAGCGATGGAGATTGATTGGTGATGACGAAGAAAGAAGATCCCCCTCTCCGGAGCCCCAAACGGACTCTAGATTTGCCCTCCCAAGGAAGAACAGGGCTTGGCGGCGGCTCCGTCTCGTGGAACGTGATAATTCTTTCTCCCTGATTTTTTCTGTAAATATGTGAATTTATAGTATCAGGGGGGTCGTCAGCGGGGCCACCAGGTGGGTACAACCCACCTGGGCGCGGCAGGAGAGGGGGGCGCGCCCTGGTGGGTTGTGCCCACCCAGGTGCCCCTCTCTGGCAGGTCTTGGCTCCAGAAATTCTTATTATTGATATAAAAAATCCCCGCAAAGTTTCATTCCATTCCGAGAACTTTTATTTCTGCACAAAAACAACACCATGGTAGTTCTGCTGAAAACAGCGTCAGTCTGGGGTTAGTTTTATTCAAATCATGCAAATTAGAGTCCAAAACAAGAGGAAAAGCGTGAGAAAAAGTAGATACGTTGGAGACGTATCAGAGATGCATAGCAACGAGAGGAGGAGAGTGTGTCCACGTACCCTCGTAGACCGAAAGCGGAAGCGTTTGACAACACGGTTGATGTAGTCGAACTTATTCTAGATCCGACCAATCAAGCACCGAACGTACGGCACCTCTGAGTTCTGAACACGTTCAGCTCGATGACGTCCCTCGTCCTCTTGATCAAGCAAAGGTTTCGAGGAAGAAGATGAGTTCCGTCATCACGACAGCATGATGACGGTGATGGTGGAGTGATCCACGCAGGGCTTCGCCTAAGCACTACGAAGATATGACCGGAGGCGTAAACTGTGGAGGGGGGCGCCGCACACGGCTAACAATTGTTGGTGTGTGTTCTAGGCGCCCCCTCCTCACGTATATATAGGTGGGAGGGGTAGGGGAGCAGCCTTGGGGCGCCCCAAGTAGGAGGAATCCTACTTGGGGGCCTCCTCCAATTCGGCCTCCCCCATTCCTTCTTTAGCCGGAGAGAAAAGGGAAGGGGGGAGGAGAGAAGGAAGGGGGGGGGGCGAACCCCTTCTCCTCCTTCTCCTATTCGGCCACATGCGTAAAGGGGGGTGCGCCACCCCTTGTGGGCTGGTGTGCTCCCCTCTTATGGCCCATATGGCCCATATCTCCCCCCCCCCCCACGGGGTTCCGGTAACCCCCCTGGTACTCCGATAAATACCCGATACTATCCGGAACACTTCCGGTGTCCGAATACTATCATCCTATATATCAATCTTTACCTCTCGACCATTTCGAGACTCCTCGTCATGTCCGTGATCTCATCCAGGACTTCGAACAACATTCGGTCACAAAATCACATAACTCATATAATACTAAATCGTCATCGAACATTAAGCGTGGCGGACCCTACGGGTTCGAGAACTATGCAGACATGACCGAGACACCTCTCCGGTCATTAACCAATAGCAGAACCTGGATGCTCATATTGGTTCCTACATATTCTACGAAGATCTTTATCGGTCGAATCATTATGACAACATACGTTATTCCCTTTGTCATTGGCATGTTACTTGCCCGAGATTCGATCGTCGGTATCTTCATACCTAGTTCAATCTCATTACTGGCAAGTCCCTTTACTCATTCCATAATACATCGTCCCGCAACTAACTCATTAGTCACTTTGCTTGCAAGGCTTCTTATGATGTGTATTACCGAGAGGGCCCAGAGATACCTCTCCCATACTCGGAGTGACAAATCCTAATCTCGATCTATGCCAACCCAACAAACACCTTCGGAGATACCTGTAGAGCATCTTTATAATCACCCATTTATGTTGTGACGTTTGATAGCACACAAGGTATTCCTCCGGTATTCGGGAGTTGCATAATCTCATAGTCAAAGGAATATGTATATGACATGAAGAAAGCAATAGCAATAAAACTGAACGATCAGTATGCTAAGCTAACGGATGGGTGTTGTCCATCACATCATTCTTCTAATGATGTGATCCCGTTCATCAAATGACAACACATTTCTATGGTTAGGAAACTTAACCATCTTTGATTAACGAGCTAGTCTAGTAGAGGCTTACTAGGGACACAGTGTTTTGTCTATGTATCCACACATGTATCAAGTTTCCGATTAATACAATTCTAGCATGAATAATAAACATTTATCATGATATAAGGAAATATAAAATAACAACTTTATTATTGCCTCTAGGGCATATTTCCTTCAACTACTACACCTACTTAGCAGTAGCGCCTGTTGGGCTACATGTGCTACTGGTAAAGTTTTTTTTCTACTGCGTATTTCCGTTTTATTTGTATTGGTTTTATATAGTAGTCTCATCATATGATTTTATGATCATGATGAGTTATTATTTCGGCGGGTGAAAGAGATATGGATTAGATTCAAGTGGAGGCAACATGGTGCAGATCCAAAGTACTACTAATCCAAACTTGATCACTCTAGTTTGGATTACTATGATCAAGTTTGGATTAGTAGTACTTTCAATCTGCACCATGTGTTGCCTCCACTTGAATCTGATGATATAACAACTAAGCATCATCATCATTAATAATAACTCATCATTGCTATCATAATAACAAGTCATACTCATCATCATCATAGTCATCTAACCAACCCTAATTAATTGTTCTTAGCACATGATCATGAGTATTAGCTAGGACCTACTACCCTCTCTAAGGTAAAATAGCATAAAACAAGATAGCCCCTGACACTCCATTATAGAGAATGGAGATTATCCTGTCTCCAATTCGTGCGCTTCGCACAATGTTGCTTCCAAATAGCTCCCTATGATTCTTCATACATTTTTCCATTCTTTGATTGTCATGTCTTCATTGGTTTGATAAATCTTGTATGAACAGCAGTGAAGCCTAGGCAAACTTGGTAGTAAGGTAATAACATCAAGGCGACTTTTCGGAAACATCAGATGAGGCACACAATCCTTCGGGATTTTTTGTTGAAAAACATAATAATAACGTCGTAGTTAGCAATGTAGTTTAGCTTTAGAAGAATGTATGCAAAAGATGCACTGATGTCGTAATAGTAAAAAATCTTACCCATGTCATCTCCATGGATGTTACCGTAGTTCAACACGTGCACTAGTGGCACGTATTGGCCATAATGTGCAGGAGTTTCATAATTGATATTGTAATTCTCAACATCAATAATAAATGAGATAAGATTATCTTTCTTCTCATAAGTTAATTCAGAGCCATCAGTGTGGTAGGTTCTGCCTACTATCTTCCGTACATTTTTTGAAGAATGGAAATAAGCTGTCAACTATTTTGAAATAAAGAATATATATTACTTAATAAATATGTTTGAGAAACTCACATAGAGGTAGAAGTGGAGGCGTATCAGCATCGACCCAAATGTCGATATTATCTTCGTTGATACTATCTTCATCGATATTATCTTCGTAAGTGTCATCTTCAGGATCACCAAGATCGAAGGTGACATGCATACCCTCCTGAAAGCCATATGCCTTGCAGAGTGCTTCCCAGTTCGAGCAACCGAAATGTGAGTAGGTCACCGCATTGTATAGCTTTACGGAAAAAGCATAACCATGATGGGTCCTGTGGTTCACTCTCTTTGTCTGCATATTCTCATGATCTTCGAAATTCGGCTTCTCCAAGAGATAGCATCTTGCATGGCAGGGGATGCACTAGTCAAATTGTAAAAGACAAAAATTACACGTTGAAGAAGTAGAAGTCATGCTTAATTACAAAAAAAGACTTGTCGTCGTTGCGTACCGTTTCAACATCAAAGGTCTTGTCAAGCTTAATACTGAAGCGCCGATCGTCTTGCAGGTGAGGCCTGTCGCATAAACCCCGGTCGTCGCCGCAGCAGTCGCACTCCGGGATCCTATCGTCGTCGTCAGGCATTTCCTATGTTCATAATTCAAAGATTAAACTTCCAAATTTCAATATATGTACTACAAAAACTAAATTGATCATTAATATTCATCACGGGTTGACTTTCGGTCTGTCGAGTCTTCCTTGAAAACTCTCATCTCACGTGGTGTATATGGTGGGCACTCCCTCTCTGATATATTCGACCGTCGGTGATGGTCGCTCCTCCCTTCGTCCCCGAGTGCATTACACCAAATTGTCTAGCACACGGGAACGAAGGAGAAGCGACCCCCACGACAACAGTCGGGATTCTTCATCTCTGACATTTGCGACCGTCGGTGATGGTCGTTCTTCTCTTCCTTCCCGTGCATTAGCAAAAAGTCTATCACGAGAAAGAAGAGGAAGAACGACCCTCACGACAACAATCAACATTCTTCTTCTCTTCCTTCCCGTGCATTACCAAAAGGTCTATCACGAGAAAGAAGAGGAAGAACGACCCCCACGACAACAGTCGGCATTCTTCTTCTCTCATATATGGTGGACACTCCCTCGCCGTTTTTTGACTGTCATGTATGGAGCCCAACAGACTTAAAGTCAACCCAAAATGTCGTTTAATGCTCTTTCCGGCAAATCCAAGACACTCGATATTTCCTACATTCTAGCACAAACCATGCTAAAATTCACGAAAAATCCGGCATGACCTTTGCTAAAAAGGACATATCGAGCGCCTGAAATTTGCCGGAACGAAAATTAATCAACACTCCGGCAAAACATAGGCCACTCGAAGGTATTCCCTGCAAGATATACAAGTTTATATCTACATCATATTTGAGCAACACTAGCTAGTACACAACACTAGATATACATGTTTACTCACTATAGACGATGGCCGCCGAGGATCGATGCGGGTGTCCTCAGTGATCTTCTGGGCGTCGTCGACCGGCTCGTCGTTGATATACCCTGCGCCACACATGAGCATTTATATAGAAAATTTGAAACTTGGTATGTGCTCATCGCATTTCAGTGGTTTAATTTTGTCAGGAAGCATAACATTTCATTTTTTGCGAAAACATTTCATTTCATCAGGTCTCTCTCTCTCTCTCTTCATTAGGTTTATATGCACTAGCTCTTCCATGCGCACAGTAAGCCTGGCAACATGAAGACTCGGGCATATCTTGTGGATACCGTGCACTAAGCTAATCGGGCGGAAATCTCCGATGAGGCATGCATTCGGCTTTTTCGAGATCAACATGATCAGTGCCTGATTAAGCCTCACAAAAACCTCGCCCATTGTCTAAGAACAGTTTGTGGATTGCATCCACAACATCAGCTTTGATCACAGAGCCCAAGCCTTTTAACAGTCTTGCAATGTCGTACAACCTAAATCAAGATGAAACTTAAGAATCCAAGTGGTTATAAACTACAACCTCCGTAACTAAATATAAGACGTTTTTACAGTTGGAAGTTGTTTTTGAAGTATTAAGTTGTTTCTAAAGTTCCTGAGTATCTATTGATTTATTTCAGGAGTTCAAAACATATGGTCACTTTGCTAGTAATAAATCTGAAACAGGAGTTCAAACCGGAGAACGCTCGACGTGACCATTCCTTTTGGCTAAAGCTGTCAGAGCCGCCTGGACCGAGTCCATGTGCACCAACCAAACCCCCCTTCCTTCTTTCCCCACCCCCGTACTGCTAGTCTGCTAGTCTGCTAGTCTGCCAGCCTGACACACACAGCGTCACCGGCTCCTCCAGAAGCAAAATGCCCCTCCTGCTCCGACGCCTCGCCGGCGCCGTCGCCGTCGCGGCCCCCCTCCGCCGCCCCCTCTGCACGGCGGCCCTGCGCCCTCCCTGGGCCATGGTGAACTGCCAGGCGGCGCTGGACGCGTCAGGGGCGCCGTCGCGGGGCGCGCGCGCGCTCGTCGACCTCGACACCACACCGTGCGTCTCCCGCCTCTCCGTCCCCGCTCGCCTCGTCGACCCCCACGGCGACATGGGTCCCCTCGTGGGCATCGTCCGCGGCGCCAGCTGCGACGGTCTCCTCCTCCTCGACTTCGTCGACGCCCGCCCCCGCCCCATATCCATATGGCCACACGAACTCGCCGCGGACCGCGGCGGCGTGGAACCGGACGCCAAGCTCTTCGTCTGCAACCCACTCAGCGTCCAGCTGGTTCGCCTCCCGGCCCCCGGCATGGACGTCCCCAAGATGAGCACCTCCTTCGGCCTGCTCACCCAATCCCAAGGCTCCGACGGCCCGCCTGACAGGTACGTGGTCGCTCAGCTCAGCAAAAGCAGTCGTGGGGGAGGGGAGTGCCGCAGGGTCGTTCGCCGGTTTCTGTCCGAGACAGGGGAGTGGGACGAGCGGCCGTTGGTCGGGGTGGTCGAGATGGAGGCTGCGCGGAGCATGCTGATCAACCATGAGGTGCTGGCGTTGGGCGACCGGCTGTGGTGGGTGGACGTGGCCTGGGGTGCCTGCTCCGTCGCGCCGGTCGCTGAAGCTGCCGCGCTGCAGCGTGCTGCCTGCTTCCGATGCTGAGCAGGTACCGGCACATGGGGGTCAGCGAGGGGAAGCTGCGCTACGTCCAAGTGTCCAACAGAGACGACAGGTCGTGCGTGATCCTTTCGTTTTCGCTGGATGACGAGACCTACAGCTGGGCGCTGGATCATTCAGCTCAAATTACAGATCGGCGGGACCGCTGCCATGTTCAGATTGCTGCCATAGATCCATTCAAAGCCAACCTTGTGTACCTCCAGCATGGTGGCAGTGTCATTGCCTTGCTGCCATAGATCCATTCAAAGCCAACCTTGTGTACCTCCAGCATGGTGGCAGTGTCATTGCCATGGACCTGGCTAACAAAAAGGAGATTTGGAGGAGTTCCCTTCCACAAGAAATCTTCTTTGAAAATTTGCTCCGTGGTAGTTCTCTTGTTCCGTGCGCGCTCCCAACATGGCTGGCCACAAGCCATATCCCCACTTCTGCAGGTACATATAAGCTTCATACACTTGATACCGAATCATCCAATCCAATGTTTACTGTCCTATAATTGTTAGATTGCTCAGGATTTAGTTTGTTAATGTACAGAAATTGCATTTGTATTGAAGTTTCTGAAGGATGTGACGATAACTGACACATCGTGGTTTAATAATTGCACATAGACTTATGCTTTTCTGAATTAAACTTGCCATTGCCAACAGTGTTTTTAAGCTTTTTAGGATATCAGAGGTGGAATTTGGCATCGCTAGAGAATCTGATGTATTTTATTGATTGCATTGGTCATGAGATTGTCTATCATGTAAAAAATTGGTTTTGCCGATCTAATTGATGTCAGCATATAGATATGCAGCTGTCCTGTTAAATGCCTAAATGTTGTTCTCCACTTCAAGTCTTGATGCAACGATGAAACATATACTCCTCTTGTTGCTCTGTGTCATTTTTATTTAAGTTCTTGTATCTATTAATTGAAGGAACCCTTTCAACAAGCAACAACGCCGATTGCAAAAAGAAGACCTTGGCAGACATGCTGGTTTGCGTAGACAGCTAACTTATCTCCGGTACACTCTATTAAGTAACTCTGTCTTGTTTGGCTGCCCTTCTTGATTCGTTTGCTATCTTGTCATATCTTGTTCTTTCTTGTGGCATGATTCTGCATTTCTCCTACACTGCCCATAAAATGTGTTACTTGCACAAACAACAAAGTTTTGGTCATGTTTCCAAATCACTATGTTGAATAATTATACTCCACCATTGTTATCCTTAAATCCGACTTGTCAGGATTGTATGCACAAACTGTGGCTAATTACAGGACAGGACACTTTCTTTTCTCCAATCATGCTGCACTTTTAGATGAATAAAAATATGATGCTTGAATATGTTGGGACTAGTCAATGAAACGGTAGCACGGAGACTGATTTGGCTTCTACTTTTTCTTGACTCTTATAATCGCCGGTACTGTCTATAGTGCTGGACTGCTACACAGAGTAGTATTACCTTGTCTGAACTACTTCATTATCCGGTCTGACTTATCCCAGACATAAAATTAGGACAAGGCTAAAATATGGCTGCCTTTTCACCATGATAAATATGTCTTTCACTAGTCGATATCCTGAAATGTTATCAACAAATCATGACTGAACTGAGGCATGGTGCTTGCTATTTCTTACCAAATTACCATACTGTATAAGTGTATATTGACCTATGACCAAATTTGCAATGCTACCTAGTAGTCCTTCAACAGAAGTGTTCCCCAAGTATGTCATCACTAAACCTATTTCTATTTACTACTTTGCCTTGCAGATTACTTAAATTTGACCAACAACAGAGTTGAAGGTGGCACCTGTAAGACAAGAGCTCTTATTTTAGTGAAAATCTATGACAAGTTGGGCTTATTTTTTGGGCTGATGCAATTATCTTTTCAAGGACGGATGTTCTTAAATATTTTGGACAAGTGTAGGTGCACACCTATCAGAAATCCAACGTTACTTGCGAGTTGCAAGAGATCATGCTTATGTTCTTTGTAAAATGTTAATGCCCTGAAGTGTTTAGTTCTGATATGTTTCGCTTTGTATTCATCAAATCTGGGATATACTTGATTGCATATTTGCATGCTGATGATGATAAATCTATGAATTCTCTTTATGTTGCTAGATGTTTCTGCATAACTAAAAAACGGACCTCTCACTGGCATATATGTTAATTTGAAATAGGTTATCAGGTATGTATTGTAGAGCATACCATTTTCGTCGAAAAATCGGTCATATCCAATGTAAACCAGAATTCATGTTAGAACTATTGTAGAATGCATGTATTTTAGATTGAATAACTGAAATATTCATTACAGTCGGTGATCTACCTAGTGTGAAAATTGTGTTAACAAGTCTTGATGCAGAGATAAACTAGAAACAACCTAAGAACTACAAAGCTGGCAAACTAGCTTGCAGAGATCATAATGGGAGCTTTTCCTAGCTTCATTTCATAGATCGAACTTTATTCCTCAAACAGCAGCCAAATCGTTTACAATGTGAAGAGAAATAAAGTCCGGGATAGAAGATTCCCAGAACTTGGAAGATTTATTACTAAAAGAATTTTGCTAATGCATGAGCCACTTCATCTGCTTCGCGGAGGCAGTGCGAATAATCAACATTTGCAAAGTCCAAGGATAGTTGCTTGCACTCCATCACCATAACTGCCTCCGGTCCTACATAATCATCTGGGTTTTGTACCATCTCCACAACGAAGCTATTGTGTACCGTCTCCACAACGAAGCTATTGTCAGACTCTACTAGGACCTCGAGGCATCACCCTAGTTTTTTTTCTTTTGGCAACGAACTAGGGAGCTTTATTACTGAACTAGAAGTCGATTACAATCTGCCCGAAGGTTGCTAATAAGAAAACTAGGGCTCACATCAGGCCAGCTCTCCGTTCCATCTTGAGCACCAACACGCTGAGCACATAGATGAGCCGGTTGATTGAGAGTCCTCCCAACATGAATGACTGAGAAAGAAGCAAAATTGAGTATCATATCACCTAATTCTGAAAGGATAGGTGAGGCAATAGACCGCGTATTGTCTCCCGAGTACCATAGGTTGACTAGCTCGAGGCAGTCGACCTGCATGATCACATGTGAGTATCCG
The DNA here is from genome assembly GCF_002575655.3 of Aegilops tauschii subsp. strangulata. NCBI lineage: Eukaryota > Viridiplantae > Streptophyta > Magnoliopsida > Poales > Poaceae > Aegilops > Aegilops tauschii. The sequence continues at coordinate 14,951 of NW_027332461.1, read as the reverse complement.
CGGAGGTGAGCAAAGATCACTCCCTCCCGAAATGCCTTGAGCTCAGCAATGAAGGGGTTCGTCACACCAGGCAACAACTTGCTCCATGCTGCTAGGAATGCTAGGTGCGAGCGAGCAACACCACCTGCTCCACCTTTCATAGCGTCCGAATTGATTGCACCATCAGTGTTAATTGTCACCCACCCCACGTCCGCTGGCCGCCAACACTGCGTGGGAGCAAGCTTAGACATGCTAACTGGTAAGTCCAGTATTGTCAAAGACTCATGCACCCACTTGATCGCCTTGACGGGGTCATATCCATCCGTGTCATGTGTCCAGTGATTCCGTGAAGTCCATATGGAGTGCATAATAGTAATAATCTTGCACCTTGTATCATCAGAGAACATGTTATCGAGCAAGATATCTCTAGCCCAAGAATCTGGATGAAGTCTCGGAAGTGAAAACTCAAACCGGTCCTTTGCTGCTATCCAGAAAGCTTTAGCGTGCGCACAGTGTATGAGTGCGTGCATCATATCCTCATTCGTGGCTTTGTAGATGTCGCAAATGCCTTGAAGTTTGATATGTCTATACTGTAGAGTGACCGAGTCTGGAAGGATACCTCACAAAACTCGCCACCAGAAGACTCGTACTTTGGGTACCACATGAAGTTTCCAAAGAGCATCCCACGTCTGTTTGTCTGTCCTTGAGGTTTCTGTGATCGTCCCTTCCTCTAGAGAGCCAAGCTCGTTGCGAGTCACAAGAGAACGATACGCTGATTTTACAGAGTAGATGCCAGATTTTTCGAGGGCCCAAGCAATTATCTTCGCCTCCCGCAGAGTTCAAGGGAATGTTCAATATGGCCTCTGCATCTGGGTGGAGGAAATTCTGCCTTACAACTTCCACTTTCCAACTTCCTGTGATAGAACTCTTCTCCCGGTTAACAGCTTGACCCGAACAATCAGCGTAGATCCGAAGAATGTTGTTCAGTCTGAGAGCACTCTGAGCATTTGCACTTAGGAAGATCAAGCTATCGTCAGCAAACAATAGATGAGATACCCAAGGTGAGTTGAAACTGACCCTTATTCCCCTATCCATATGCATACCACCAAAATGGTTTATCAGTGACGTTAGTCCTTGAGCGCAGATGAGAAATAAGTAAGGTGACATTGGGCATCCTTGACGAAGACCTCTGGATGGGTCAAAATATGGTAGGAGCTCCCCATTGACCTTAATCGTGAATCTCATAGAGGTCACGCATTTCATCACTAAAATGATGAAACGAGCATTGAAACCTAGCTTGCACATCATAGCTTCTAGGTAATGTCACTCCACCCTATCATAGGCTTTCAGCATGTCGAGTTTAACAGCACAACACAATTTTTTTCCATTTTTCCTCCTTCTGATAGTATGGACACTTCCGTAAGCAACGTCCACATTGTCCGTGATCAGACATCCCGGAATAAACGCGCTCTGCTCTTCTCCTATAACTTCATCAAGGATCAGTCTCACCCTATTTACTATCACCTTTGCGGCAATTTTGTATAGTACCGGAGATAAAGCGATAGGGCGAAACTGGGAAATCTTTTGGGGGTTCCGTACCTTAGGTATCAGCGTGATGGAAGTGTCGTTTAGACCCAACGGTAGTTCTCCCCCGTTCAAGAAATCCAACACAGCACGTGAGATGTCTTCGCCTAGCACATCCCAATGGCGTTGGTAAAAACCGGCTGTAAATCCGTCGACGCCCAGAGCCTTCGAAGGGGCCATATCAAATAAGGCCTTCTTGACTTCTGCGGTCGTATAATCTTTTTGCAATAGTTCATTCATACCATCTGATACAGTGGGTGTCACGCCTTGTACCCTTGTGATTGGTATAATGCTTCTTAGAAATTGGATATTTCGGTTTTCACTTCATCTGGTTTAGTACAAATGTGACCATATGATCTCTCCAGTGATGTGATTCTGTTAATCCGTTTCCAAAGAGCGGCCTGAGCTTGAAAATAGCCCGTATTTCGGTCGCCCTCTTTAAGCCATAGCACGCGCGAGCATTGTTTAAGACACACCTCCTCCTGTCGGAGTGCTTCCCGCTGTTGCGCTGCAACTTTCTTTTCCTCCTCCGACGGCCCACGACCAATCGAGGAACACCGTAAGCGATCTAGGCGATGCTGGAGTTGCCTCACTTTTTTCATCAGGTTGCCAAACTCCCGTGCTCCCCAAGATCCCAATTGTTTCTGTATAACTACCAGAGCATCAACCACACCCTGTAGCCCCCCTATCCAGCTCCGCTCATCCAGATCGAGCGAACAAGCTCGTCGTATTGCGCGTGGGACTGCCAGACATTCTCGTAGCGAAAGCTTCTCGCTGCTCGAGACCATTTGTTTGCCGCATGTGTTCTGAGCTCCGCTAGAACAAAGTGATGGTCTGATTCAGCGCTGCTAATGTGTTTTACCATAGTAAACTGGAAGAGGTTTGGGAAGGCTGCATTTGCAAGGGCCCGGTCCAGCCTTGCTTTCACGTTTGCAGCTCCAGATTGCCTATTATCCCATGTGAATGGGACTCCCCTCCACCCCAGATCCTGGAGAGAACATTCCTCCATTGCTTCCCGGAATGCCCTCATTTGGCTTTCCGGTCTCGCATTTGTTCCGAAGTGCTCTTCAGCATACAAGGTTTCATTGAAATCTCCCATACAGATCCATGCTTGATGCGGAAGAGCAAACAAGGTACGCAGGAAACACCAACTATGGTGCCGGTTCTCCACCCTTGGCGCCCCGTAAAACCCCGTAAACCGCCATTCTTTATTTTCTTGCTTGACAGTTACATCAATATGAGCAATGCTGTAATTTTGCAATGTGACATCAACATCTCTTGACCAAAACAAACCTATACCACCACTAAGCCCGTCGCTGTCGACGGCAAAACAACCAGAAAAACCTAGAGAGGTCTTCAACTCCTCCACTTTCTTGCCCTTTATTTTAGTTTCCATTACAAATAAAAGGGCGGGACCTTCTTTCTTCACCACTTTGCGAAGCTCTTGAACTGACCAAGGGTTCCCAAGCCCTCGGCAGTTCCAACTTAACGTACTCATTGGTTCTGGCAGGGCTGGCGAGCAGCCTCGGCCGAAGTATCAGAAGATGGTGGCGTTCACTAGTAGAAAACAGGGCTTAGGTCACAGGGCAGTTTTCACATTAGCCCCGGTTCAGTCACGAACCGGGACTAATGTGAGCATTGGTCCCGGTTCGTGAGCCCAGGGGGCCGGCCGGGGCCTCGTGGGCATTGGTCCCGGTTCGTATGGACCCTTTGGTCCCGGTTGGTGGTACAAACCGGGACCAATGGGCCACGCTCCTGGCCCACCACCCTTTAGTCCCGGTTCATACCACAAACCAGGACTAAAGGGCTGGTCCTAGTTGCGGCCAGTGTTTAGTCCCACCTCGCCAACCGAAGGGAGCTCACACCAGTTTATAAGCCCGTCCCTCTATGCCTTGTTGAGCTTCTCTTAAAGTGAAAATAGATGCCCTTATATAGGAAATTTCACCTAAATTCACAGTAAATTGAAATTTACTGTAAATTTAGGTTTAATTTTCTCTATAAGCGCATCTATGTTCATTTTTTTATATTTATAAAATAAATAAACCTTAATAAAATAAATAAAACTAAATAAACCTTAATAAAATAAAATAAAATAAACTATAGTAACTACAATAAATTAACCTTAATAAATTAAGTAAAAATAGCAGCAGTAAAATATATAAAAATAGCAGCAGTAAAATAAATAAAAATAAAATAATTAAATTAAATACATAAGTAATTAGAAATAAAATAAATAAGTTTTTTGTTGTAAGTAGAAACAAAACCTTTTCAGAGTTCATTTGAAATGCTTTTCAATTTTAGGGTCTTATAGCTCAAAATAATTAGTAAATGCATGAAAAATAACAAATGAAGTCAGAGAGGATTGAAAAATGATGATGTGGCTTTGAATGGTGCATTTTGAACACACAAAAAGTTAGGAGTTCAAATAAGTTTTCAAAAAATGAAATCCCTTTGTAACAGACGAGTTTCCGGATGAAATCCTGATACTTTGAAAGAGATTGTCCGTTTTGTACACGAAGTGCATCCAGTTTTTGCCGTAACCCTCTCAACTTTCTTGCACATGCTATGTGGATGAAATGATGATATCATACCAACTTTAAACCTTTTCAGAGTTCATTTGAAATGTTTTTCAATTTTAGGATCTTATAGCTCAAAATAATTAGTAAATGCATGAAAAATAACAAATGAAGTCAGAAAGGATTGAAAAATGATGATGTGGCTTTGAATGGTGCATTTTGAACACACAAAAAGTCAGGAGTTCAAATAAGTTTTAAAAAATGAAATCCCTTTGTAAGAGACGAGTTTCCGGATGAAATCCTGATACTTTGAAAGAGATTGTCCGTTTTGTACACGAAGTGCATCCAGTTTTTGCCGTAACCCTCTCAACTTTCTTGCACATGCTATGTGGATGAAATGATGATATCATTCCAACTTTCAACCTTTCCAGAGTTCATTTGAAATACTTTTCAATTTTAGGGTCTTATAGCTCAAAATAATTAGTAAATGCCTGAAAAATAACAAATGAAGTCAGAAAGGATTGAAAAATGATGATGTGGCTTTGAATGGTGCATTTTGAACACACAAAAAATCAGGAGTTCAAATAAGTTTAAAAAAATGAAATCCCTTTGTAACAGACGAGTTTCCGGATGAAATCCTGATACTTTGAAAGAGATTGTCCGTTTTGTACACGAAGTGCATCCAGTTTTTGACGTAACCCTCCCAACTTTCTTGCACATGCTATGTGCATGAAATGATGATATCATGCCAACTTTCAACCATTTCAGAGTTCATTTGAAATGCTTTTCAATTTTACGATCTTATAGCTCAAAATAATTAGTAAATGCATGAAAAATAACAAATGAAGTCAGAAAAGATTGAAAAATGATGATGTCGCTTTGAATGGTGTATTTTGAACACACAAAAAGTCAGGAGTTCAAATAAGTTTTAAAAAATGAAATCCCTTTGTAACAGACGAGTTTCCGGATGAAATCCTGATACATTGAAAGAGATTGTCCGTTTTGTACACGAAGTGCATCCAGTTTTTGCCGTAACCCTCTCAACTTTCGTGCACATGCTATGTGGATGAAATGATGATATCATGCCAACTTTCAACCTTTTCAGAGTTCATTTGAAATGCTTTTCAATTTTAGGGTCTTATAGCTCAAAATAATTAGTAAATGCATGAAAAATAACAAATGAAGTCAGAAAGGATTGAAAAATGATGATGTGGCTTTGAATGGTGCATTTTGAACACACAAAAAGTCAGGAGTTCAAATAAGGTTTAAAATATGAAATCCCTTTGTAACAGACGAGTTTCCGGATGAAATCCTGATACTTTGAAAGAGATTGTCCGTTTTTTACACGAAGTGCATCCAGCTTTTGCCGTAACCCTCTCAACTTTCTTGCACATGCTATGTGGATGAAATGATGATATCATGCCAACTTTCAACCTTTTCAGAGTTCATTTGAAATGCTTTTCAATTTTAGGGTCTTATAGCTCAAAATAATTAGTAAATGCATGAAAAATAACAAATGAAGTCAGAAAGGATTGAAAAATGATGATGTGGCTTTGAATGGTGCATTTTGAACACACAAAAAGTCAGGAGTTCAAATAAGGTTTAAAAAATGAAATCCCTTTGTAACAGACGAATTTCCGGATGAAATCCCGATACTTTGAAAGAGATTATCCGTTTTGTACGAAGAGCAACCAGTTTTTGCCGTAACCCTCTCAACTTTCTTGCACATGCTATGTGGATGAAATGATGATATCATGCCAACTTTCAACCTTTTCAGAGTTCATTTGAAATGCTTTTCAATTTTAGGGTCTTATAGCTCAAAATAATTAGTAAATGCATGAAAAATTACAAATGAAGTCAGAAAGGATTGAAAAATGATGATGTGGCTATGAATGGTGCATTTTGAACACACAAAAAGTCAGGAGTTCAAATAAGGTTTAAAAAATGAAATCCCTTTGTAACAGACGAGTTTCCGGATGAAATCCTGATACTTTGAAAGAGATTGTCCGTTTTGTACGCGAAGTGCATCCAGTTTTTGCCGTAACCCTCTCAACTTTCTTGCACATGCTATGTGGATGAAATGATGATATCATGCCAACTTTCAACCTTTTCAGAGTTCATTTGAAATGCTTTTCAATTTTAGGGTCTTATAGCTCAAAATAATTAGTAAATGCATGAAAAATAACAAATGAAGTCAGAAAGGATTGAAAAATGATGATGTGGCTTTGAATGGTGCATTTTGAACACACAAAAAGTCAGGAGTTCAAATAAGGTTAAAAAATGAAATCCCTTTGTAAGAGACGAGTTTCCGGATGAAATCCTTATACTTTGAAAGAGATTGTCCGTTTTGTACACGAAGTGCATCCAGTTTTTGCCGTAATCCTCTCAACTTTCTTGCACATGCTATGTGCATGAAATGATGATATCATGCCAACTTTCAACCTTTTCAGAGTTCATTTGAAATGCTTTTCAATTTTAGGGTCTTATAGCTCAAAATAATTAGTAAATGCATGAAAAATAACAAATGAAGTCAGAAAGGATTGAAAAACGATGATGTGGCTTTGAATGGTGCATTTTGAACACATAATTCGTCAGGAGTTCAAATAAGGTTTAAAAATGAAATCCCTTTGTAACAGACGAGTTTCCGGATGAAATCCTGATACTTTGAAAGAGATTGTCCGTTTTGTACACGAAGTGCATCCAGTTTTTGCCGTAACCCTCTCAACTTTCTTGCACATGCTATGTGGATGAAATGATGATATCATGCCAACTTTCAACCTTTTCAGAGTTCATTTGAAATGCTTTTCAATTTTAGGGTCTTATAGCTCAAAATAATTAGTAAATGCATGAAAAATAACAAATAAAGTCAGAAAGGATTGAAAAATGATGATGTGGCTTTGAATGGTGCATTTTGAACACACAAAAAGTCAGGAGTTCAAATAAGGTTTAAAAAATGAAATCCCTTTGTAACAGACGAGTTTCCGGATGAAATCCTGATACTTTGAAAGAGATTGTCCGTTTTGTACACAAAGTGCATCCAGTTTTTGCCGTAACCCTCTCAACTTTCTTGCACATGCTATGTGGATGAAATGATGATATCATGCCAACTTTCAACCTTTTCAGAGTTCATTTGAAATGCTTTTCAATTTTAGGGTCTTATAGCTCAAAATAATTAGTAAATGCATGAAAAATAACAAATGAAGTCAGAAAGGATTGAAAAATGATGATGTGGCTTTGAATGGTGCATTTTGAACACACAAAAAGTCAGGAGTTCAAATAAGGTTTAAAAAATGAAATCCCTTTGTAACAAACGAGTTTCCGGATGAAATCCTGATACTTTGAAAGAGATTGTCCGTTTTGTACACGAAGTGCATCCAGTTTTTGCCGTAACCCTCTCAACTTTCTTGCACATGCTATGTGCATGAAATGACGATATCATGCCAACTTTCAACCTTTTCAGAGTTCATTTGAAATGATTTTCAATTTTAGGGTCTTATAGCTCAAAATAATTAGTAAATGCATGAAAAATAACAAATGAAGTCAGAAAGGATTGAAAAACGATGATGTGGCTTTGAATGGTGCACTTTGAACACATAATTAGTCAGGAGTTCAAATAAGGTTTAAAAAATGAAATCCCTTTGTAATAGACGAGTTTCCGGATGAAATCCTGATACTTTGAAAGAGATTGTCCGTTTTGTACACGAAGTGCATCCAGTTTTTGCCGTAACCCTCTCAACTTTCTTGCACTTGCTATGTGGATGAAATGATGATATCATGCCAACTTTCAACCTTTTCAGAGTTCATTTGAAATGCTTTTCAATTTTAGGGTCTTATAGCTCAAAATAATTAGTAAATGCATCAAAAATAACAAATGAAGTGAGAAAGGATTGAAAAATGATGATGTGGCTTTGAATGGTGCATTTTGAACACACAAAAAGTCATGAGTTCAAATAAGGTTTAAAAAATGAAATCCCTTTGTAACAGACGAGTTTCCGGATGAAATCCTGATACTTTGAAAGAGATTGTCCGTTTTGTACACGAAGTGCATCCAGTTTTTGCCGTAACCCTCTCAACTTTCTTGCACATGCTATGTGGATGAAATGATGATATCATGCCAACTTTCAACCTTTTCAGAGTTCATTTGAAATGCTTTTCAATTTTAGGGTCTTATAGCGGAAAATAATTAGTAAATGCATCAAAAATAACAAATGAAGTCAGAAAGGATTGAAAAACGATGATGTGGCTTTGAATGGTGCATTTTGAACACACAAAAAGTCAGGAGTTCAAATAAGTTTTCAAAAATGAAATCCCTTTGTAACAGACGAGTTTCGGATGAAATCCTGATACTTTGAAAGAGATTGTCCGTTTTGTACACGAAGTGCATCCAGTTTTTGACGTAACCCTCTCAACTTTCTTGCACATGCTATGTGCATGAAATGATGATATCATGCCAACTTTCAACCTTTTCAGAGTTCATTTGAAATGCTTTTCAATTTTAGGGTCTTATAGCTCAAAATAATTAGTAAATGCCTGAAAAATAAGAAATGAAGTCAGAAAGGATTGAAAAACGATGATGTGGCTATGAATGGTGAATTTTGAACACACAAAAAGTCAGGAGTTCAAATAAGTTTTCAAAAATGAAATCCCTTTGTAACAGACGAATTTCCGGATGAAATCCTGATACTTTGAAAGAGATTGTCCGTTTTGTACACGAAGTGCATCCAGTTTTTGCCGTAACCCTCTCAACTTTCTTGCACATGCTATGTGCATGAAATGATGATATCATGCCAACTTTCAACCTTTTCAGAGTTCATTTGAAATGCTTTTCAATTTTAGGATCTTATAGCGCAAAATAATTAGTAAATGCATGAAAAATAACAAATGAAGTCAGAAAGGATTGAAAAATGATGATGTGGCTTTGAATGGTGCATTTTGAACACAAAAAAGTCAGGAGTTCAAATAAGGTTTAAAAAATGAAATCCCTTTGTAACAGACGAGTTTCCGGATGAAATCCTGATACTTTGAAAGAGATTGTCCGTTTTGTACACGAAGTGCATCCAGTTTTTGCCGTAACCCTCTCAACTTTCTTGCACATGCTATGTGGATGAAATGATGATATCATGCCAACTTTCAACGTTTTCAGAGTTCATTTGAAATGCTTTTCAATTTTAGGGTCTTATAGCGCAAAATAATTAGTAAATGCATGAAAAATAACAAATGAAGTCAGAAAGGATTCAAAACTGATGATGTGGCTATGAATGGTGCATTTTGAACACACAAAAAGTCAGGAGTTCAAATAAGGTTTAAAAAATGAAATCCCTTTGTAACAGACGATTTTCCGGATGAAATCCTGATACTTTGAAAGAGATTGTCCGTTTTGTACACGAAGTGCATCCAGTTTTTGCCGTAACCCTCTCAACTTTCTTGCACATGCTATGTGATGAAATGGTGATATCATGCCAACTTTCAACCTTTTAAGAGTTCATTTGAAATGCTTTTCAATTTTAGGGTCTTATAGCTCAAAATAATTAGTAAATGCATGAAAAATAACAAATGAAGTCAGAAAGGATTGAAAAATGATGATGTGGCTTTGAATGGTGCATTTTGAACACACAAAAAGTCAGGAGTTCAAATAAGGTTTAAAAAATGAAATCCCTTTGTAACAGACGAGTTTCCGGATGAAATCCTGATACTTTGGAAGAGATTGTCCGTTTTGTACACGAATTGCATCCACTTTTTGCCGTAACCGTCTCAACTTTCTTGCACATGCTATGTGGATGAAATGATGATATCATGCCAACTTTCAACCTTTTCAGAGTTCATTTGAAATGCTTTTCAATTTTAGGGTCTTATAGCTCAAAATAATTAGTAAATGCATGAAAAAATTACAAATGAAGTCAGAAAGGATTGAAAAATGATGATGTGGCTATGAATGGTGCGTTTTGAACACACAAAAAGTCAGGAGTTTCAAATAAGGTTTAAAAAATGAAATCCCTTTGTAACAGACGAGTTTCCGGATGAAATCCTGATACTTTGAAAGAGATTGTCCATTTTGTACGCGAAGTGCATCCAGTTTTTGCCGTAACCCTCTCAACTTTCTTGCACATGCTATGTGCATGAAATGACGATATCATGCCAACTTTCAACCATTTCAGAGTTCATTTGAAATGATTTTCAATTTTAGGGTCTTATAGCTCAAAATAATTAGTAAATGCATGAAAAATAACAAATGAAGTCAGAAAGGATTGAAAAACGATGATGTGGCTTTGAATGGTGCACTTTGAACACATAATTAGTCAGGAGTTCAAATAAGGTTTAAAAATGAAATCCCTTTGTAATAGACGAGTTTCCGGATGAAATCCTGATACTTTGAAAGAGATTGTCCGTTTTGTACACGAAGTGCATCCAGTTTTTGCCGTAACCCTCTCAACTTTCTTGCACTTGCTATGTGGATGAAATGATGATATCATGCCAACTTTCAACCTTTTCAGAGTTCATTTGAAATGCTTTTCAATTTTAGGGTCTTATAGCTCAAAATAATTAGTAAATGCATCAAAAATAACAAATGAAGTGAGAAAGGATTGAAAAATGATGATGTGGCTTTGAATGGTGCATTTTGAACACACAAAAAGTCATGAGTTCAAATAAGGTTTAAAAAATGAAATCCCTTTGTAACAGACGAGTTTCCGGATGAAATCCTGATACTTTGAAAGAGATTGTCCGTTTTGTACACGAAGTGCATCCAGTTTTTGCCGTAACCCTCTCAACTTTCTTGCACATGCTATGTGGATGAAATGATGATATCATGCCAACTTTCAACCTTTTCAGAGTTCATTGAAATGCTTTTCAATTTTAGGGTCTTATAGCGGAAAATAATTAGTAAATGCATCAAAAATAACAAATGAAGTCAGAAAGGATTGAAAAACGATGATGTGGCTTTGAATGGTGCATTTTGAACACACAAAAAGTTAGGAGTTCAAATAAGTTTTCAAAAATGAAATCCCTTTGTAACAGACGAGTTTCGGATGAAATCCTGATACTTTGAAAGAGATTGTCCGTTTTGTACACGAAGTGCATCCAGTTTTTGACGTAACCCTCTCAACTTTCTTGCACATGCTATGTGCATGAAATGATGATATCATGCCAACTTTCAACCTTTTCAGAGTTCATTTGAAATGCTTTTCAATTTTAGGGTCTTATAGCTCAAAATATTAGTAAATGCCTGAAAAATAAGAAATGAAGTCAGAAAGGATTGAAAAACGATGATGTGGCTATGAATGGTGAATTTGAACACACAAAAAGTCAGGAGTTCAAATAAGTTTTCAAAAATGAAATCCCTTTGTAACAGACGAATTTCCGGATGAAATCCTGATACTTTGAAAGAGATTGTCCGTTTTGTACACGAAGTGCATCCAGTTTTTGCCGTAACCCTCTCAACTTTCTTGCACATGCTATGTGCATGAAATGATGATATCATGCCAACTTTCAACCTTTTCAGAGTTCATTTGAAATGCTTTTCAATTTTAGGATCTTATAGCGCAAAATAATTAGTAAATGCATGAAAAATAACAAATGAAGTCAGAAAGGATTGAAAAATGATGATGTGGCTTTGAATGGTGCATTTTGAACACAAAAAAGTCAGGAGTTCAAATAAGGTTTAAAAAATGAAATCCCTTTGTAACAGACGAGTTTCCGGATGAAATCCTGATACTTTGAAAGAGATTGTCCGTTTTGTACACGAAGTGCATCCAGTTTTTGCCGTAACCCTCTCAACTTTCTTGCACATGCTATGTGGATGAAATGATGATATCATGCCAACTTTCAACGTTTTCAGAGTTCATTTGAAATGCTTTTCAATTTTAGGGTCTTATAGCGCAAAATAATAGTAAATGCATGAAAAATAACAAATGAAGTCAGAAAGGATTCAAAACTGATGATGTGGCTATGAATGGTGCATTTTGAACACACAAAAAGTCAGGAGTTCAAATAAGGTTTAAAAAATGAAATCCCTTTGTAACAGACGATTTTCCGGATGAAATCCTGATACTTTGAAAGAGATTGTCCGTTTTGTACACGAAGTGCATCCAGTTTTTGCCGTAACCCTCTCAACTTTCTTGCACATGCTATGTGGATGAAATGGTGATATCATGCCAACTTTCAACCTTTTAAGAGTTCATTTGAAATGCTTTTCAATTTTAGGGTCTTATAGCTCAAAATAATTAGTAAATGCATGAAAAATAACAATGAAGTCAGAAAGGATTGAAAAATGATGATGTGGCTTTTGAATGGTGCATTTTGAACACACAAAAAGTCAGGAGTTCAAATAAGGTTTAAAAAATGAAATCCCTTTGTAACAGACGAGTTTCCGGATGAAATCCTGATACTTTGGAAGAGATTGTCCGTTTTGTACACGAATTGCATCCACTTTTTGCCGTAACCGTCTCAACTTTCTTGCACATGCTATGTGGATGAAATGATGATATCATGCCAACTTTCAACCTTTTCAGAGTTCATTTGAAATGCTTTTCAATTTTAGGGTCTTATAGCTCAAAATAATTAGTAAATGCAATGAAAAATTACAAATGAAGTCAGAAAGGATTGAAAAATGATGATGTGGCTATGAATGGTGCGTTTTGAACACACAAAAAGTCAGGAGTTCAAATAAGGTTTAAAAAATGAAATCCCTTTGTAACAGACGAGTTTCCCAGATGAAATCCTGATACTTTGAAAGAGATTGTCCATTTTGTACGCGAAGTGCATCCAGTTTTTGCCGTAACCCTCTCAACTTTCTTGCACATGCTATGTGGATGAAATGATGATATCATGCCAACTTTCAACCTTTTCAGAGTTCATTTGAAATGCTTTTCAATTTTAGGGTCTTATAGCTCAAAATAATTAGTAAATGCATGAAAAATAACAAATGAAGTCAGAAAGGATTGAAAAATGATGATGTGGCTTTGAATGGTGCATTTTGAACACACAAAAAGTCAGGAGTTCAAATAAGGTTAAAAAATGAAATCCCCTTTGTAAGAGACGAGTTTCCGGATGAAATCCTTATACTTTGAAAGAGATTGTCCGTTTTGTACACGAAGTGCATCCAGTTTTTGCCGTAATCCTCTCAACTTTCTTGCACATGCTATGTGCATGAAATGATGATATCATGCCAACTTTCAACCTTTTCAGAGTTCATTTGAAATGCTTTTCAATTTTAGGGTCTTATAGCTCAAAATAATTAGTAAATGCATGAAAAATAACAAATGAAGTCAGAAAGGATTGAAAAACGATGATGTGGCTTTGAATGGTAAATTTTGAACACATAATTCGTCAGGAGTTCAAATAAGGTTTAAAAATGAAATCCCTTTGTAACAGACGAGTTTCCAGATGAAATCCTGATACTTTGAAAGAGATTGTCCGTTTTGTACACGAAGTGCATCCAGTTTTTGCCGTAACCCTCTCAACTTTCTTGCACATGCTATGTGGATGAAATGATGATATCATGCCAACTTTCAACCTTTTCAGAGTTCATTTGAAATGCTTTTCAATTTTAGGGTCTTATAGCTCAAAATAATTAGTAAATGCATGAAAAATAACAAATGAAGTCAGAAAGGATTGAAAAATGATGATGTGGCTTTGAATGGTGCATTTTGAACACACAAAAAGTCAGGAGTTCAAATAAGGTTTAAAAAATGAAATCCCTTTGTAACAGACGAGTTTCCCGGATGAAATCCTGATACTTTGAAAGAGATTGTCCGTTTTGTACACGAAGTGCATCCAGTTTTTGCCGTAACCCTCTCAACTTTCTTGCACATGCTATGTGGATGAAATGATGATATCATGCCAACTTTCAACCTTTTCAGAGTTCATTTGAAATGCTTTTCAATTTTAGGGTAGCTCAAAATAATTAGTAAATGCATGAAAAATAACAAATGAAGTCAGAAAGGATTGAAAAATGATGATGTGGCTTTGAATGGTGCATTTTGAACACACAAAAAGTCAGGAGTTCAAATAAGGTTTAAAAAATGAAATACCTTTGTAACAGACGAGTTTCCGGATGAAATCCTGATACTTTGAAAGAGATTGTCCGTTTTGTACACGAAGTGCATCCAGTTTTTGCCGTAACCCTCTCAACTTTTTGCACATGCTAATGTGCATGAAATGACGATATCATGCCAACTTTCAACCTTTTCAGAGTTCATTTGAAATGATTTTCAATTTTAGGGTCTTATAGCTCAAAATAATTAGTAAATGCATGAAAAATAACAAATGAAGTCAGAAAGGATTGAAAAACGATGATGTGGCTTTGAATGGTGCACTTTGAACACATAATTAGTCAGGAGTTCAAATAAGGTTTAAAAAATGAAATCCCTTTGTAACAGACGAGTTTCCGGATGAAATCCTGATACTTTGAAAGAGATTGTCCGTTTTGTACACGAAGTGCATCCAGTTTTTGCCGTAACCCTCTCAACTTTCTTGCACATGCTATGTGGATGAAATGATGATATCATGCCAACTTTCAACCTTTTCAGAGTTCATTTGAAATGCTTTTCAATTTTAGGGTCTTATAGCTCAAAATAATTAGTAAATGCATCAAAAATAACAAATGAAGTGAGAAAGGATTGAAAAATGATGATGTGGCTTTGAATGGTGCATTTTGAACACATAAAAAGTCATGAGTTCAAATAAGGTTTAAAAAATGAAATCCCTTTGTAACAGACGAGTTTCCGGATGAAATCCTGATACTTTGAAAGAGATTGTCCGTTTTGTACACGAAGTGCATCCAGTTTTTGCCGTAACCCTCTCAACTTTCTTGCACATGCTATGTGGATGAAATGATGATATCATGCCAACTTTCAACCTTTTCAGAGTTCATTT